>NC_133656.1:68193908-68321434 GCF_009905375.1 Apium graveolens | reverse complement strand
CGAAACTGAATTTTCCCTACAGGTGGAATCAGATATTGCTCCATATCGTGGTCTTTTATTAGGTCTTTTCTTCATGACGGTAGGCTCTCTATTTGCATTTCTGGGACACCCGACTACTAATTTGCATGTATAAATTATAGGAAATCACTTGCCTGATTAATTAAAAGTAGGTTACAACTTCTAGTTTCTTTGTTAGGTTTCTTAGGGTACTGTAGTTTTTATACTTTTGTTTTCTGGATTTTGCATGCCACATTTATCTTTTATTAAACTGCATGTTATCCCCTGGTTGATCATATTACTGTTGTTTATGTGTTTCATTGTTACTGTATAGTGTTGTTTAAACTAATGGTCTGTACTGAAACAACCTTTCTACTTTTACTGAGTAGAGGTAAGGTCTGTGTGCATCTTGCTTTCTTGTATTCGTGTATCATATCTGTTTTGTGTTGTTGACGTTGGGGGTTTGGGTAACAGCTGCTCTAGTTTTACCAACCGAGTAGAGGTAAGGTCTGCGCATATCTTACTCTTCTAGCGGGATACAGTGGTTAGGTAGCAACTTTAGTGAATTTGATTATCTTGTTGTCATGATTTAACTCCTAGGGGTACCATAAAAAATGGGAGAGAGTTTTAGGACTGTTGATTACATTTCCAAATTTAAGTGTCTCTTGGGTTGCTGCAATCTAGATCTTTAAGCCATACTCATTGTGCTCCTGTAGTTTGATTACACGACCTATTACTATAAATAAAAGGTTTTTGTCGTTAAGTTTGTTGGTGCATGCTCTATGTCGATCAGTAATGATAGTTACTTTAATCTTTGCAACTAACATGATCTGATAACCTTTGACTTTCAGGTTGGAATGTCCATTGATCCAAAACTTCTTCTTTCAAACTTTCCAGTTATTATGGGCACATTGGGATTGCTTATTGGTGGCAAAACCATATTGGTAGTACTGATTGGTAGAATTTTTGGTGTTTCAACTATATCTGCAATAAGAGTTGGCCTTCTGCTTGCTCCAGGAGGAGAATTTGCATTTGTTGCTTTTGGTGAAGCTGTTAATCAGGTTTCAACATTACACTTTGTTCTTTTGCTGTCATTTCTCTCAATTGACAAAAGGTTGTTTTGTTTCATATAGTAGTTCAATAAAGCTTTTGTCCTTTAATTTCTTGAGTTTGATTCTGGATGACACTTGAGAGAAGAATTATATATATATATATATAAATATAGCTTAATATATCTATGTACTTATTTTTATCAAGTTATTGGCGTAGATGTCCTGGTGTCTACTGTGTTTCGACTTGTATAACCTTTTTTGGTAGATTTAGTATGCCAATAATGGTTATCACGGCGCCTAGTCGAGCCTTGACGCCCGAGTACCTTCGAGAAGACTAGGTAAAAAGTCGACAAAGTGTTCATTATACATTATACATATACGTACTAGATTTAACTTGTAGTATAACTAAACTCATCAATTTCATAATTTAAATAAGAAGCACAAGAATATTAAGTTCTAAATAAGCATAGTACTGTATGTAACATCAATATTTCAAATATAAAACTTATCCAAGCAAATCAAAAATATGATGAATATCAGGCAAAGTCATCTATCGTAATATCATTTTCATCTCCATCTGTTTGTTGTGTAATGTCAATCTGTTCATGATACACCATTATTATGGTTAGGAAGAGCGTCTACTAGTCAGCGAGTCGTCGACTAGTCGTGTTCGTGATAACAATGGGCCTAGAACCTCAGACGAACTAGACATTACTATATGGGATTATATTAAAGCCGAACAGGAGATATCTGGTCAGTTGGACTCTGGGCCGGTTATTATAATTGTTTTTAAATTGTTTAGTTGGGTTAAAAAAATACGAGTTATAAAAAAGAGTCAAAATAGTATAAATAGATATAATTGGGTTAAATAGTATATTAAGAATTATGTAAATTTAATATATGGTCCAATTTAGCCCTCCTTTTACCTTGAGGTTCTACGAAAGCTGATAAATAAACATTGTTAAAAAATGGGCTTCCGAAAGTAGGGTTTTATATAGTGACTGCATGAGTTTTATATTTATCAATGTACATGCCCGTGCCTTGCATGGGCTCTTCGACACATGTGTTTCTACATGAATCTCCACACAACCTGATATTTCATCAATTTAAAATTACACTAACGTGTTCTCATTTTGAAATTTTGAGTATAACTTGATTACGGAACGGTCACTAGATACAATAATGATGTGTGTAAGCTAGTTTTCAGGACTGAAATGTGTATTACTCCTAAAATCAGTGCAAAAAGTCCGGACAAATTAAAAAGTTACCACAAACCTTGCCTGAATAGAATTGATCCATTGTTTAGGAGACTGAGATTACTGAACTCATATACATTGCTATCCTTGTGTTAGAAAAAATTAGTCAATATCCAGAAACAATCTTTTAAAATTGGATGTAAATTTTATTCCCATGTATGAAATTATGACTTGTGAAAATTCTAGATATAGAGACCAAATAGTCCTTTTTAAACATAGAGTAGAGACTAGATTTTATGATACACAACTTGTTAATGTAATATTGATTTCTTCTTTATAGTTTTAGCTTTGGTAATGGTTAGGTTCCAGGAGGATCATAAATCATAAGTGATACTGTGCAGAAAGGTCAGATGTAACTATTAAAAAGAAGTGATTGTGATTTCAAAAGACAAAGTAATAACTACCAGGAAAAGAATAACACAAATCTCTCTAAATAGAAATTGAGTTTCAGAATTTTCAAGGAATAACAAACTATGCTTGTTGACATTTATGATGACAGTCTAATAACAGTGGAATTCTCTTAAATGAGTCCTGATTATGTAGACTTGGTTTAATATGAAAATTATACCATTCATTTTCACTTAATTAGGTTGATGTTATGGTTGAGTTTTGTGGTTTCATTAAACCTAAATTTTAGTGAACTCCATCTAGATAGAAATTAAGTTTCAGAATTTTCAAGGAATTTCAATCTGTGCTTGTAAACTTTTATAATGACTGTCGAATAACATCTGAATTCTCTTAGTTGGGTCCTGATTACGTGGACTTGGCTGAATATGAGAACTGTACCATTCATGTTTTACTTGATTATTTATTTTCTGTGGTTGAGTTTTGTGGCGTCTTCAAACCTAAATTCTAGTTGCTGCTTCAGGGTATCATGTCTTCTCAGCTGTCCTCTCTTTTGTTTCTTGTGGTGGGAATCTCAATGGCACTCACACCATGGTTAGCTGCTGGAGGCCAGCTAATAGCCTCTCGTTTTGAGCAGCAAGATGTGAGAAGTTTATTACCTGACGAGAATGAGGTAAGACTTCTACCTTAACTGTTTCTGCAATCAATCTGCTAGTAAGATGCATCTGATGACATTTTATCTAATACTACTTAATTTTTCATTATAAAATTTGTCTTCCCGACTCCACGGTAAAATTATATATTTTTTAAAAAGCCACCCAGAATTAGTCATGGATTAAATAAAATTTCATTTAATAACGTGTAGGTGTTGGTATTTTGTCAGTCCCAATCACTTGAACAATATTTCTGTGATAATTTCTTTTGTATTTCCCCAGGGAGATGGTACAACGGTCTAATGTTTATGGGATAAATAAAATAATGAGCTTTTTAGGCATTTATGATACAAGAGCGATTGTAACTTATTAAATCAGGCAACTAAGTGCTGGCATATCTATTTTCTGAGTTGGTTTAGATGAGTTCATTAGGTAAAATATCTGATGGTATTCCTATGTAGGCTTGTGTCGGAATTTTCTTATATATCTTTAACGTGTTGAGGTATTTGATGTTATGAATACTATTTCTTCTCTTTCTGTATACCTGCAAATAAGATAATAATTAATCATGCCACAGGGATCATGATATTTTCATACCCCTGCTATGCAGTATTTGTTTTCTTCCACAACTGTAATGAGGTAGTGATAGATTGATTTCCTTTTTTACGCTCCAGATTGTAGAAGTATATTAAGTGTTCGAAGTTGCACTTACAGCTCTGATCTTGCTGTCATTTGTCCAGATAATATGTTTTTTTTGCTGATATTCCTACCTCCTCTCCCTCCTCTTTGTATTGTATTTGCTTTTTCTTCGCGTTGTCTTGGACCATAGTATTTGGTATTTACAATGCTTGTGATTTTCAGACTGATGATTTGCAAGATCATATTATCATATGTGGATTCGGACGTGTTGGCCAGGTATTATCAGCTGTCCCAAATTTATGTTTTGTTCTCTATTCTGCTCTACTGATAGACAAGACTTTTTTGTGAATTTTACTTTGGTTCTGTTTGTGGTCAGATCATTGCACAACTTCTTTCTGAGAGGCTTATTCCATTTGTTGCTCTTGACGTGAGGAGGTATGTATCACATTTCTGTGTTTAGATCAAAGTAAACGGATATATTGAATTCGTATTAGATGCAGAAATGCATTTTGTTCCTGGTAAATTTATAGGCTTCGTTGAACCCAACAATCATTCTATATTTCGAGTTGTGCACATACTCTACTTTCTGTAACCAAGATGATTACTATTCCCTAATTTTATCTTCTTTTTTAATTAAAGAATTTTTGCTGGAGAGTGTACAAGTTACAAACAGATCTATCAAAGTACGACCTAGATTATGTTAAAGAAATTTTCCTGTTAAGTATCGTGGCAAAATTCATATAACAACGGTAGATCTGTGATACTAGCATTTAGGGAAAACCTTATTAATCTGTGCAAGCTGAGATGCTGCACTGGTCTGACTGAATGTAGTGACAAGGGAGGATTTAATACATTTCCACAAATGTAACTCGGGACAAGAAATTTTCCAAAGAAGCATTTATTAAATCATTTGTTGATTTTTTAATCATTAAAATAATTCCTTTGCACAAGATTCTTGTATAGAAAAAAAGTACATCAGTGTCGTGCTTGCAGAATTATGCCAAAGTAGTGCTCAAATTAAGTTTAAATGTTTTGTTCCTTTTTTAATCTTTTTTTAGTTCACATTAAATTACCATATATGTTGCATGGACTCTTTAGATTTCGTGAAACACCAATGTCAAAACCAAGCGGTTGTGACTGAGGATCCTACAAAGAAAATTGCTGTAAAACAAAAAAAATTCTAAACAGAATGCTAAACTATGTTAATTCAGCATCCTTCTGACACAGCCATGTCTGTAAATACTTTGTCATTTGTATATAAATACTTTGTGGTTTCCAGCAATATCATTGTAAGAAAAATTTCTCATTTGCAGTGATAGAGTAGCTGTCGGGCGTGCACTTGATCTTCCCGTATATTTTGGAGATGCTGGTAGTAGAGAGGTAACGTAAATCTGAGAAACTTGATATGTTTTTAAGTTAGTTCACCTAATCACCTTTTGACATTTCTCTGCGTATATGTTTTTCAGATCCTCCATAAAGTTGGTGCGGAAAGAGCTTGTGCTGCAGCAATAACTCTAGACACTCCTGGTGCAAATTATAGAACTGTCTGGGCTCTGAACAAGTACTTTCCTAATGTAAAGACCTTTGTACGAGCCCATGATGTGGATCATGGACTTAATTTGGAAAAGGCTGGTGCAACAGCGGTAGCTTTCTGTTAATTGCATCTTTTTTTTCCTCATTCACACGTCAAACTTTTCTCAAGTTATCAATGTAGTAATCACATGATTTATCCTAAATTGCTTGCTTATTACTCATCTTTGCTGACTGCCGTTACTCATATATTTATAATTTTAAAATTTGAGTTGTATCTTCTACAGGTTGTCCCAGAGACCTTAGAACCAAGTCTACAGTTAGCAGCTGCAGTTCTTGCACAAGTAAGTAGTATGAATATATTGCTACAGAAACAATTTGATGTGACAACTTCTTATCAGCCTTGCCTGTCAGTTGAAATTGGTGGTGACATATGATCTAAATAATTTAAGTAAAAATGGAAGTTTTCAGTTAGGGAAAAACACAAAAAATGGTAACTTTCCTTAAGATCTCTAGTATAACATTTTTTATCTTTATCATAGATTATATTTGAAATGTGACTCGGAACTTAAAACATTAATCAAGTTCCTGGTGGTTGAATCTGTTCACAGTGCATCTATAGGAGTCTATATGGTTTAGTATGCCATTACAAAATACTGGTTAGTTCTTTGTTTTATATGAACTGCAAATCTGAATTGCCATTTGCAACATTGTTTATACGGAGTCTCCGTGGTGTACATAAGCTCTGATATATTAACATGTCATGATAAGGTGATATAAGATTAGGATATTAGTTAGTGACAATGAGTATATGAGTTATGGAAAGGAAAGTCTATTGATCTGCTCATTTGAACCTAGTAAGTGCAATGATACTAGTTATATTTTTGGTTGAGGTGGTTGTTAATGGTATTGCTAATAGCACGGACCCACCCAACTAATATCATAGGATCATGTATTATCCTGTAAATCCTCATCTTCTCTTGTTTTGATGATAGGCCAAACTTCCAATGTCGGAGATAGCAGCAACAATTAACGAATTTAGGTCCCGCCACCTGTCTGAGCTTACCGAGGTATTTATAGATTGCTTTAGTGCATAAAATCTATTTATTATTTTTTGGGGTTGATGAAGTTTTTATGTTCCTGAAGTTTACTTACTCTTGCATACTATGTGCAGCTAAGTGAAACTAGTGGAAGTTCTCTTGGTTATGGATACTCGCGTATGATGACTAAAGTCAAATCTCAGACTACAGAGCCTTCAGACGTTAGTCAATCACCTGAAGGAACGGTGACACTATAACAATGATTAAAAACACAGATTATGAAAAGCAAGAAGAAACATAGATAAAGAAAAATTAAAATCAAAACCTTAAAGACTGTATAGCAGAAACTGTCCAGTAGGCATAAATTGTACAGAAATATCAAATATACCAGCAGAAGACTTGGACTTTTCCATGGATCCGTACTAGCTTATTCGTTTAATTGGATAAGCAAGCTCTAATAAGTGTTTGTCACAGATTTTCCCTAGGCAGAATCTTCCTGTTCTTATGTATTGGTGAAGAATGGAACCTTTCATCTGTTGTGGCCGAGGTTTCTTGCTTGAAATGAAATTATTTGAGCTGGCCTTATTGATAGTTGATGCATTTTACTCATTCTGTGCATCATCATCTGAGTCGCTAACAATTTGGCTGCAGTGCCATACAAAAGGCTGTTTCTTATCGTGTATACAAGTTTTATGCCCTCGGAAATGCACCATTGTTACTGCTAGCAGTTTTGCAAGGATCATTGAAACTAATTATTTCTTTTAATTATTTTGTTTTGTGACTATTCCTGTGAATTTATATTATATATCAATTTCTAATCAATTTCCCAAAGTAGGGCTTATAGTGCTTTTCATAATCACACGAGTTTAATGAATTTATAATGCTTTTTATCTAAGAATAAATAAGTTTTGCTACTTATTTATTTATAGTGCAATAGAACCACATGAGTTTAATGAGTTGATTATATACGCTCCTAATTCCAGAACATGCGGGAAGGTAACTAATTAATATCAAGAAGATAAATTAGTATATACAGAAGTAAATAGCATATCGAGAAGATAAATTAGTATATACGGAAGTAAATAACTAGATATGAGAATCTCCAACTGACTCATCTAGAAGTAAATAGCTGGCTAAGAGCAATAGCTAGTGTTATGCCCAAAATTTGGCATTGAGATTGATTCGGGTCAAATGCGGCTTACAGACAGTCAAACCCGATATTGCATTGTGGAAGAGAGGACGCGTCCAGTACCTTAGGACGCGCCTACTTTGGAAGAAATAAGTTACGAAGCGAGAAGAGTGCATGGTCAAGGGAGGACGCGCCCAGAATTTATGGACGCGCCAATGTTTATGAAAATGCTTGGCAGATGGAATCTTATGGTGATGGGCGCTCTAGGGCGCGTCTAAGTTAGCGAGGACATGTCATAGGAGGCGAAATGCTGTGTATGATGGTTTAGAGGGGATGTTGCAAGTTTGATGAGGTTAAGGACGCGCCCAAAGCTCTAGGACGTGTCCTGTGATTTTGATTGCTATAAAGAACGATTGATGAGGAAACAGGTTTTGATTTGTGGGAGTTAGGACGCGCCCAATTAGAAAGGACGCGTCCTGAGTTTGATCTGTGTACATTTGATGTTGAGTTCAAGACAAAGCTTGCATGGAAAGGAGCGATGGAGGATTATTTTTACTAATGTGTTTGTTGCAGGTACTCTATGAAGAATTCCCTCCTTGAGATGGTCAAGGAGGGGGATGTCCGTGAAAAGCTTGAAGGCCTCCAGGGGTATGCCTGATGATTGAAGGCCTCCTCCTGTATTCAACGGGTGTCCTCGTTGGGGATGTGGGGTTTACTTTGGTGTGTGCTTTGGGAGCTCTGTTCTTGTATTCAACGGGTGTCCTCGTTGGAGAACTTTGGAGTCATCCTGCACTTTGCACCCAAGAGCTTGGGATCACCTGTCCTGCTATCTGGTGGGTTATCCTCATTCGAGGGACAGGGACGCGTCTGGCACTTGGGGTGAACCGTGGCTATACCTGCGTTCGTAAATCAAGGGAGATAGCTGTAGCGGAGTGTTATCCTTGCGCAGGGAGATGCACTATCCGTGAAGTCCTACGATTACGGACGAGCCTTGGGCCTTTGCGGTTGGGCCTCATAGTTGGACATTCCTAAAGCTAGCGGAAGATGGATATCGGATGGGCTTCTACTGGGCTTAGGAGTAAGAAGTCTCAACGCGTTAGACTTCTTGTTCTACGAGAACTACGTCAGGCTTGATCCCTATATAAAGGGTACGTAGGCACATTGAGAGGGTAAGAAGTTGAGAGCTGATAAGAGAGCCACCACTTACTCTGATCAATCTCAGCCTAAAACAACCACAATCAACCATACACCGCTTAAGTTTCCGGCAAAGAACCACCGTCACAGATCTTAATTCCGGCGAGAAACCTCAATCTTTGTTGATACCAAATTCCTCCGTCAACAAATTGGCGCTAGAAGGAGGGGTGCTAATTAAGGTCGCAATCTTAGGAGGAAAAGATGTCTTACAATCGTGATGGAAGTTCTTATGATGGAAGTGACAGCAGGTCAGAAGGGGAAGGCGGGGGGCGTTATACTCGCCACGAACCTTACGTTCCCAGAAACATGGCGGACCCACCAAGGGCTCCAGATGTGGGGGGGACACCTCCAGTTCTCATCAGCAACACTGATATATTGGAGCAATTATATCGCATGGGGGATACTCTTAACAGTTTTAACTCAAGACTGAACACGGTGGAGCGTCGAAGGACGAGGAGAGGTCGTCGTTTCCCCCGTCACGGTCATGCCTTGGGGAAAGCCCCTGTAGTTGAGGGAGATACCCAGGGGAGCGGGGATAACCCGCGAATCACTCCGCGGCGTTTGCAATATTCTGACGATGTAGAACCTATTGTAGAGCTTGCGGACGAGGACACTGAAGGCAGAGAAAGGCCTCACCTGGGCAACCAGGTAGTGCCACACCCGCATAGGTCTGGACGTACGATGGACGAGCGTCGCCGTGTGGAGAACGCTCAAAGCCAAGACGAGGAAGGAAGGGATCTTTCAACCTTGAAGAAGAGGCTTGGCATAAGGTTGGAGGACGACGATTTGAGGATGTTGCTGGTAGAATGGCAAAAGGAAGGAAACGCCGGAGAAGCGAGGCCCCGTGATACGACGCGTGTGCCCCCCGCATTCCAAAGGGATGACGGGATGCGGCACCGCGAGCACGAGCGTGCCCCTCCGCGAGGAAGGCCCGGGAATTTCTACCGGGGATATCAGAGGAATGGACGAGGAAGAATGGGATATCAATACGGAAGAGCCCCTTACAATGGTAGGAGAGGTGGCGCGCACTCCGCTGGAGAAGCCCCCGCCGTTATTCCCGTAGCTTCTCACAGCGTTACTGGTAATGGGTCTGGAGCGCGTCCTCATGACCAGGACGGCGGGCGGACTCAAGTAAGAATGCAGAATAATGATGAAATTCCGCGACACGGTCAGGATGAACCTCGTGTACGGGAAAACATTCAGAACCAAAATGGTAATATGCCACCGCCGCAGCCTCAAGGTGAGGGGCGGCGAGATCCTCCGCCGCACCCGGGGGGTAATCAAGGGGAATTTCAGCAAGTCGCAGAGCAACCCCAGCAGCCTAATGTTCAAACCATTCCTGGGGTAGGGACGTTTAATGTGAACGACCTCAAGCGGTTACTCAACCATCTTGAGGGAGGAAGAGTAACGGCGACAGCGCAAGCTCCTTCTCCTTTTGCTGTTGTTGTGAGGGAGGCGCAATTGCCCGCGGGATACCGGAACACAACCAACGACTTGCGTTTCCACGGGAACTCTGATCCTGTAGAGTTCTTGGGGCGTTTTAACATTGAAATGGATGTATATCAAGTACCTGATTTGGCTCGATGCCGTCTCTTGGCAGCCACTTTCAGAGAAGGTGCTCAGCAGTGGTTCCAAAAGCTTGGTCCAGGTGTAATTACATCCTGGGAACAGATGAAAACTTTGTTTTTGACACAATTTCAAGCCGCGGTGAAGTACACACCACCTGTTACCACGCTGGCTAATGTGAAACAAAAGGAAGGAGAAAGTTTGACTTCATATTTCAAGAGGTTTAACGCAGAATCTACTTTGGTGAGGGGTGCAACTGACGAAACGTTGAAAATATTGCTTATAGCTGGGTTGCGTGTGGGGACGGATTTCTGGAAACACCTACAAGGGAAAGACCCAGTGTCATTGGCAGATGTGCTCGCACAAGCGGAGTCATTCAAAGCAATCGAGCAGTCGCTTGCAGAAACAAAAAAGAATGATGATACCTATAACTCCAAGGGGCGATCCAAGAGAAGGGACAGATCTGTAAGTCCGGGTTATCGGCGAAACGCCAGAAGCCCTAACAGGGTAAACGCTGTGAGCTCGCGAAGAGAATGGAGCCCACCATCGAACTACGAGAGAAGAGTCAGCAATTATACCCCGCTGGCGGCGTCCATTGATCATATCTTCGAGGTAAATAAGGACAGGGGAATCTTCAAGAAGCCCGACCGTCTAACTTCATGGCAAAGCAGAGATAAAAAGAAGTACTGTGACTACCATGAGTCTACTGGCCATGACACCCACGAGTGTCGTCACTTGCGGGATGAGATTGAGGAATTGATCAAGGCTGGACACCTAGGAGAGTGGATCGACAAGGTGAAGCGACGCAGGGGACTTGATGACAAGGGTAAAGATGAAAGACAACCCCCGCGGGCGGAGGATGTTGAGAAAACGGCGGAGGTCAAGTTTCAGAGGGCCGGCAGCATCAGGGCAATTTTTGGAGGACACCCTTTTGTTGGTGACAGTAATCGAGCACTTGAAAGAAACGCGAGAGAAGCGCGACATCCACCGCTCACTAACATCCACAGCTTGGAAGATAGACCCCCGAAGGTCTTTAAGGGGGAGTCCGCTGATATTACATTCAGGGAAAAAGAATCTAGGTGGGTGCATCATCCTCACAACGATGCGCTGGTGATTACCATGCTTATTGGGGCAATGAACGTACATCGAGTGTTCCTGGATAATGGGAGTTCTACAAACATCTTGTACTATAGCACCTACAAAAAGCTGGGTTTCCCAGATAGTGACATGTATTTCGAAGATGCGCACGTCTATGGCTTTACGGGGGAAGCAGTGAGAGTTATGGGCTCAGTCAGACTTCCCGTCACGCTTGGGGAAGGGGCTTTGTCGGTTACTCAAATGATAGATTTTAAGGTGCTAGATCAGGATTCCGCGCACAACGTACTGGTCGGCAGACCTTGGTTGCGTGCGTTCAGGGTGATAACCTCGATACACCACTTGATGATAAAGTTCCCGACGCCAAACGGAGTTGGCAGCCTGAGAGGGTCACAGTATGAGTCACGTGACTGCTATCACAAGGCTGTCAAGGAATTTCGCAGAAGAAGGTATGAAGGGAAAGGTCTCCCAGTTGAAGATGTAAAAGATATTCATACAAAACCGGGTGGAGAGGTCCATGCCCACTATTTTGTTGAAAATCCCGGAAAGGAAGAAACCAATACCTCTGGGAACTCTTTTGTGATGCAGGGACGTATTTCGAAAATCCGTAGTGTAGAAGAAGTGGTGGCGAGTCACACAGGGGGAATCATGCGGAAAGAGGTTAACGGGGAAAAGTTGGAAGGGAGAAGTGAGATTTTGCAAGGTCTCGGCGATAACTGCAAGGTTGATGCTCCTCAAAAGAAGGATGCGCCCTTGAATGAAGTTGAGGTTGATGCTCCTCCAAACGAGGACGCGCCCTCAGGTGAAAAAGTGGAAATTGAAGACCCCCGAGACTTTGATTTCGATTTGGATCCCAGGATCCCTATGCCTATTGAAAAAACGGGACCGGCCGAAGACACAATATCTATTCCAGTTGATAAAAATGACCCAAGCAGGGTTTTGAAAGTGGGATCTCAGTTGGATGAGGAGATGAGAGGAGGTCTTACCCGCTTTCTAATTGCAAACCTCGATGTTTTCGCATGGAGTCATTCAGATATGATAGGGATCGACCCGGAAGTAATGTGTCACCGTTTGAATATCCTCCCGAATTGCAAGGGCATACGCCAGAAACGCCGCCCAGTAAGTGGAGAAAGGGCGATAGCATTAAAAGAAGAAGTAGACCGGTTGTTGGAAGTGGGGTTGATCAAAGAATCGTTCTACCCCGAATGGCTTGCAAATCCAGTACTGGTGAAGAAACCGAATGGGAAGTGGAGGACATGTGTGGATTTCACGGATCTCAATAAGGCATGTCCAAAGGATAGCTTCCCGCTGCCAAGAATTGATCAGTTGGTTGACGCGACGGCAGGGCATGCGTTGTTGAGTTTTATGGATGCATACTCCGGATACAATCAAATTCCGATGTATGGCCCCGATCAAGAACATACATCCTTTATTACAGACAGGGGGTTATACTGTTACATAGGAATGCCGTTTGGCTTGATTAACGCTGGCGCGACCTACCAGCGGCTGGTAAACATGATGTTCAAAGACCAAATCGGGAGAACCATGGAAGTGTATGTAGACGATATGCTGGTGAAATCTAAGGTGACAACTGACCATATCAAGCACCTGACGGAGATGTTTAATATCTTGAGGAGGTTTCGTATGAAATTAAATCCGCAAAAATGTGTGTTCGGCGTGGAATCGGGAAAGTTTCTCGGGTTCATTGTCAACCACAGGGGAATTGAGGCCAACCCCGCGAAGATCAAGGCATTGTTGGATATGAAGTCACCTACCAATGTGAAACAGGTGCAGAGTTTGACTGGGAGAATCGCCGCGTTAAATCGATTTGTTTCCAAGTCGTCTGATAGATGCAAGGAGTTTTTCAAGGCGATTAAATTAGCTGGGAAAGACTTTATATGGACGTCAGAATGTGAAGAGGCTTTCAAAAGAATCAAGGAGCAACTGGGACATCCTCCCATGTTGTCAAAGCCATTGGAGGGGGAAAATCTAATACTGTACCTCGCAGTGTCTGAATATTCGATCAGTGCGGTTCTGGTAAGAGAGGAAGACGGGCAACAATCACCAGTGTACTACGTGAGCAAGCGGTTACACGATGCGGAAACTCGCTACACAAGTATGGAGAAACTGGTTTACGCCCTGATTCTTGCGTCAAGAAAATTGCGGCCGTATTTTCAAGCCCATAGAGTTGAAGTTCGTACAGCATACCCGCTGCGGCAGGTCCTGCACAAACCAGAGTCATCAGGCAGAATGCTGAAATGGGCCGTGGAGCTGGGACAGTTTGATTTGGAATATGTGCCTCGAACAGCGATAAAAGGGCAAGCCTTAGCCGATTTCTTGCTGGAATTTGATTCTGAAATTGATGATAAAGCTTTGGTGATGCTATATCCACCTCATGCCGAGGAGTCTTTGGAGGAGTTTCCGCATCCTTGGTGGATCTTGCATGTGGATGGGGCGGTTAACAATGGAGGAGCAGGTGCGGGCATAGTACTTGTATCTCCGGAAGGCCACCACCTGATGAGTGCAATTCATTTCAAGTTTTATGCAACTAATAATGATGCGGAGTATGAGGCGCTGATTAATGGCCTGAAAATCGCTCTGGAAATGGGGGTGCGAAACTTAATTGCAAGAAGTGACTCAGAGTTGGTAGTGAATCAGGTGAATGGGGGATTTCAAGCGCGAGGCCCGCGAACAGAATTATACTTGAGATGTGTACAGCGCCTGATTGGAATGTTCAAAGAAGTTAGATTGGAATGCGTTCCGCGGGAGAAAAACAGTAATGCGGATGCTTTGGCAAAAATGGGGTCACAACAAGAGGCTGTGTTGTTAGGATCCATCCCTCTTGAAATCCAGGAGGTTCCTAGTATCCCAGAGATAGAAACTATGCAAGTGGATGAAGCTCCCAAAGAAACATGGATGACGCCCATTCTAGCTTACATTCGCAAGGGAACACTCCCCGAAGATAAGTTTATGGCTCGTCGACTCCGTTATCAAGCCGCAAGATATGTGATATACGATGAAGTCCTATACAAGAGAGGGTTCAACCAACCTCTACTCAGGTGTGTTGAAGAAGGAGAAGGAAATTACATCCTAAGAGAGGTGCATGAAGGAATCTGTGGCAATCACTCGGGGGGTAGCTCGTTGGCAATGAAAGTGTTGCGCCAAGGGTATTATTGGCCCACAATGAGAGAAGATGCTACAAATTTCGTCAAGGCATGTGATCGCTGCCAGCGCTTTGCAAACTACTCGTCTATGCCGGCTACACTCTTGACGCCTATGGCAAGCCCATGGCCGTTCGCCATGTGGGGAATCGATCTTATCGGAGAATTGCCGAAAGCTAAAGGAGACGTCAAATATGCAGTGGTTGCGGTCGATTACTTTACTAAATGGGCGGAAGCTATGCCACTGGCTACTATCACCGCAAAGAAAATCAGAGATTTTGTTTTCAACTCAATTGTATGCAGGTTTGGAATCCCTTACAAGCTGGTCTCCGACAATGGAAAACAATTTGATAGCAAGGAGTTGCGACAGTTATGTGAGGAGTTGAAAATCAAGAAGGAATTTGCGGCGGTCTATCATCCTCAAAGCAATGGACAAACAGAGGCTGTTAACAAAATAATAAAACATACCCTCAAAACCAAGCTGGAGGAACGTAAAGGGAATTGGCCTGAAGAACTCCCGAAGGTGATGTGGTCATACAACACTACACCGCGATCTACTACGGGAGAAACGCCGTTTATGCTGACTTACGGTTACGAAGCTATGGTCCCCGTGGAAGTTGGATCGGGATCACTTCGCAGAGACTGTTACGGGAAAGAGGACGCTGAGGTTAATCAAAGGCTTCATTTAGATCTCTTAGAGGAGACGAGGGAAAATTCTCAGCTAAGGCTAGCAGCATATCAGCAGCGCGTCGCAAGGTATTATAACAAGAAGGTAAAAGGACAGTTGCTGAAGGTGGGGGATTTGGTACTTAGGAAAGTGATGCCCAATACGAAGAACCCCCAACATGGAGTGTTTGGAGCTAATTGGGAAGGACCGTACAGAATAAAGTCTATCCTGTGGAAGGGGACTTATCACCTTGAAGACATGGACGGGAAGCTGATTCCGCGAGCTTGGAATGCGGAACATCTCCGAAAGTATTACCAGTAAGGCGTGGCTTTGGCCCCTTGCATATTTCTTTTATTATTTTGGTTTATGCCCAGTTTATAGGCTAGAATTAAATAAATTCCTCCTAGCCTAGGGGGGTAGTGCATGTACTACTTACCTTGGGACTAGTTGAAGGGTCAATTTTTAGAAATAATTTTCCCACAAAGCACAGTAGCCGTGGGACTGGTGCACTTTTGACACCAGAGCGTATTATAAATAAAATTTTGAAACTTTCCCAAAAGATATTTGCTCAATTTGTTTGATCTCATGACGCGTCCTAAGTATAGGGCGCGCCCTAAGCTAGGGTTTTGTATAAAGGAAACTCAAGAAAAATACTGTTTTAAAGGACGCGCCCAAGTTATTTTGGTTGATGCTCCTTTAGACTAAGATGTTACTATGAAAAAGAAAAAGTACTTGTCAAAGACGCGTCCAGCGGGAAGGGTGATGTATTTTGTATTTCCAAGGACGCGCCCAAGTAATATTGGTTGATGCTCATAATTTAAAAGCAAAAGCAAGTCCCTACCAAGGACGCGTCCTCCCTGAGAGGAAATATTTCTAAGAGAACATTAAGGCATGTCAAACAGTTAGGACGCGCCCCGTCGTGCCTTGTGCATTGGTTAAACACACAAGTACAGTGTAGTGCCGTGCTCATGCACTTTCCAAAACAAGCAAAGACGCGTCCAACTAGAGAGGACGCGCCCATAATGGATATTTGCTTATTGGGAGAAAATAATAACAAATTAATCAAAGGCGATGCGCCCTAAACACAAGGCGCGCCCATGTGAATGATTGAGGATAAAAAAAAAGAGAGTGCAAGTGAATGAGGTTCAAAAATAGTCTTTACAATTTGCAAGGCTTCAAAGGGCCTGCGCCTTTAAAGATAGTTTAGGAAAAATATATAGAAAACATAGGACGCGTCCTAGGCAGGAGGCGCGTCCAGGGTTTTGTCTTGATCATTTGCGGGAGGAGGTTGAGTTTGGAGAGGAGCAGGGGACGCGTCCTCCTCCTCTAAGCCCAGGAAAATCCTCTTGTTTTTGATGGAGTCTGCGGCCCTTACCCTGAAGTCGTTTACCCATATCTGGGTATCTGCATCAAACTTTGAGAATGTATACTCTGGGTCGTTGGCAATAAACCCAGAGCACCATTCTTCAAACCCAGCCTGGAAACCATGCTGGTAAACTAGTTTTTTCTCCTCTGTCCACCCATGCAGCCTATCATCATTCAGGATGTCGAGCTCCAGCTGCATGGTGGAGTTCAGAGTGATGACGCTGTCCACTTGTTTTTCCATTGCAGTGACATTGCCTTCCAAAACAGCCTTATCTGCTTGAAGACGCGTCCTCTCCCCCTCCAGGCGTCTGATTTCAGCATCTTTTTCTTGGGTGAGCAGGGCAATGTGTTTTTCCAGAGATTTGACTTTGTCTTCGGCCTGGCACTTTGCAGTATCAGTAACTGCAAGACGCGCCCTGAGCCTTGCCGCCATGTTGGCACTCTGTCTGGCATGAAGGTGAAGCTCAGCAGCAGCCTTCACCATGGCTTGTTCTGTTTGTTGCTCCGTTCTGAAAGTCCAGCCTCTGACTTCCTCCTCTGAAAAATCCCCAACAGAGGACGCGCCCAGGTATCTGAGAACAAAGGATTGATCGTCAGGAATGATCTTTTGGCGTTTAGAAGGCGCGTCCTCTTCCTTCTCAGGAATGTCAAACACGGGAGTCTCAGTTATCTTTGGAGGAGGAGAAGGAGTTGCTGCAGGAGGTGGGGTTTTTGCCTGTGGATCAACTTTTGTAGGAGCCTGTTTCCTTGCCCTTAGTTTTTTAGAAGCCCCAATTGCGAATCCTTTGGGGAGTGAAGCCATATCTGCGGTATAAACATAAAAAGGAATTAGTTATGTGCAAAAAGACGCGTCCTGAAAGAAGGACGCGCCCATAACGTGATATAAAATCTACATGCAGGACAGATATGGATGAATGCAAAGATGTATAAATGGGTGTGAGAATGACGCGTCTTGCCTAAGACGTTTTCTGTGATAATGAGACACGCCCGGGGGGTAGGGCGCGTCCAAAGTGATAATGCATATATAGTAACGTTTATAGGTCAAGCTAAATATGACGCGTCCTAAAGTCGTGACGCGTCTTATATATAATGATTTCTTACCTTGCTCTAAATCCACTTTCTTGTTGACGTCTGGCTGAATAATTTCTGTGGCTTGGAGCCCTTTGGATTTTTCAGAAGCGGTGAGGATGGGTTTCCCATTGTGGAAATCTCGAAATTTGCAGAGAGAACCCACTCGTGGGGACAAAGCTCCTATTTTCTTCAAATTCTCTTCGGTAATCATGTCTCTGAGGTTGAAATGTTTTTCGGCATACTGCAAAACCTTCTCTGCTCTCTTCTTCTTCTTTCCCGTAAGCTCTTTCTGGGTCCTTTTGTCTAAAAGAAGGAATGATAGGTTACAACAAGGAAAATAAAGAAAAGGATTATAAAAGGGAAGGCGCGTCTTGAAAGTGTGGACGCGTCCAGAGCATTGAACTCACTTGGTTCCAAATTGAAGCGAACGCGCGTCCTTTTGACGTCATAAATGTAGAAAAATGGTTCCTTCCAGTCTCTCTCGTGGCTAATTTTGCCTTCATTAAATCCTTTGTTGTTCAACCATTTGTTGACTACCAGAAAATGGTACCCGGGAATTGATTTCCTGATGCTGTAAAAGAAGCTGAACTCTTTCATTGAGGGCGCGCCCAACCTCAAATTATGGTACATAATGTACAGAGCCCAGGCTAGTTTATATGAATTTGGTGATAGTTGGACTGGAGCCACGTCGTACCATTTCAGAATTCTCTTAATGAATGGATGTAAGGGCGCGCCCACGCCTAGGGAAATCAGCTTTGGAGTAAGCACCATTCGGGGGATCCTTTGATTCCCGACGTTAAAAATATGCGGCCTCATGGTTCGAAGAGGGCGCGCCCAGATGCCCTCCATGTCATAGTACTTCATGTGCCATTGAATTTCCCAGTCGGTTGCAGTTGAGTCAAGAGCTACGCATGCCAGCTTACCCTCTCTTTTCCTTCTGGCATTCTTCTCTGCTTCAGTAAGGGTACCGAGCCTCGCCCAGTCACAATCTATTTCCACATCTGAAGGTTCCCAATGCTCTAGGGGAGGATCAGATTTTTGAGGAGATATGGGATATGTCTCAGGATCAGGAATCCTTCTTTCGAATTCGCTTACACTGTGTGGGGACAAGTCTTCGGAAGGAGCCGCGCCCTGGGAAGATGACGCGTCCTGTGTGTTTGACGCGTCCATATCAGAAATAGCCATTCTTTGAGGTTTTTGGCTTGTAGTAGGGATAATTTCGTCGTCCGTCCAATCTTCGATGGCAGCCCTTGAATGGAGAATTGGAGTTCTTTGCCTTTTGACTCCCTTCTTTTCCATTCTTGAAATTATGGGAACATGGTCCATGGAGTCAGAGCTAGAATCAGACATTATTGAGTTTTTTGATTTGAGAGAACGGAAGACGCGTCTTTCTGCTCTAAGGAAGGAATTCGTCCTGTGGATGTTGGGAAAGTCGGGGTTAAAGGAGATCAGGTGTGGGGAATAGGTTCCAATACGCTTGTTGAGTGCTTTAAATGGGTGAAATGGTGAAGAAGAAGACGCGTCCTCCAGCTGCAAAAGAATGAATAAAAATTTGAGGACGCGTCCATTTGTTAAAATAAAAAAAAGAAAAGAAAAGGAAAGATGGAAGAAGGATATTGGGAGGGCGCGTCCTGAAAATCCACCGCAGGGGGGTGTGCTACAATGACGCGTCCTAATAAACCTTTGGCCCTATATTACCCTTGTTTGGGATAACTTGAACTTGTCTTAAATCAGAAAATACAGGACGCGTCCTAACGGGAAGACGCGTCCTACATGATTATGATAGCGGAATGTTAATCGACTGTTGGCAGTTTGGGGAAAATATGACGAAATTCTAGAAATATGTTGTTGGGAGATCAGGGAAGCTAAACATGTTATATTTACCTATACATACATATATACATACAAGCAGACATGAAGAACAGTTTATATGAGCATGGAGTATACGAATAGTTTCTTGCTCAGTAAGATTAATGTATTCAGTCAAATAAAGAAATGAGAGGAAATTTGTGTACCTTTTGAGTTGAGGAATGAGTTGAGCTAAAAAAGTAGGGGAATGGTTGAACAGATCACCGGAATGTGGCCCTCGAAGCTCCTGTTTAACGATGCGGCAATGGCGGTTGTGTGTGAGAGAGAGAGATGATGGTGGTGGTATGATGGAGATTAGAGTATTTATAGAAGGATGATCCTATGGACGACAGCTGTACCCCGCATGCAGAAAGTAAGGGCAGGACGCGTCTTTAGGCTACGACGCGTCCGATTGTTGACGGAGCCAACTTTTGGTACTGGGATTTAAGGATAAAACTTCCAATTTTGTTTTTAACTGCAAATGGAAGTTGGGGGGTAGTTGTTATGCCCAAAATTTGGCATTGAGATTGATTCGGGTCAAATGCGGCTTACAGACAGTCAAACCCGATATTGCATTGTGGAAGAGAGGACGCGTCCAGTACCTTAGGACGCGCCTACTTTGGAAGAAATAAGTTACGAAGCGAGAAGAGTGCATGGTCAAGGGAGGACGCGCCCAGAATTTATGGACGCGCCAATGTTTATGAAAATGCTTGGCAGATGGAATCTTATGGTGATGGGCGCTCTAGGGCGCGTCTAAGTTAGCGAGGACATGTCATAGGAGGCGAAATGCTGTGTATGATGGTTTAGAGGGGATGTTGCAAGTTTGATGAGGTTAAGGACGCGCCCAAAGCTCTAGGACGTGTCCTGTGATTTTGATTGCTATAAAGAACGATTGATGAGGAAACAGGTTTTGATTTGTGGGAGTTAGGACGCGCCCAATTAGAAAGGACGCGTCCTGAGTTTGATCACTCCAATTATACTTACCTGTTAGTCATTGTAACTATCGATAATTAGTCTTCTATATATCAACGTCAGGTTTTTCATTCTTTCTTAATTTCCTCAAACCTAGGTGTTTCTTTCTTAATTTTCTCAAACCCAGGTGTGTATGTATAACTCTTTTTTCACTAACCACTTGAAATTTTAGGTATGTACCTGTTTTTGTATATTACTTTTTGGTGGTGCTAAATGCAGTAATAATTTATTTAGGCAGTAATTACCTTTGTACCCTTGTAGGTATTAAATGGTTCCTTCTTGTAAATTGAGTTGACTATATTGTGTTAATTATTATTGCGTGTCCTGATTCTCGGGATTAACACATTCTTCTTTCCCTCAAATTACTAGCCAGATTGTTGATTTATATTTATATATATATGTATGTTGCACTTGTTTAAAAAATTTAAAAATATTTTATTTTAAAATTTATATAGTACTTATTAGACATACTTGATTATTCAAAATTTTATATTTTTTAAAAAAATATAATATTTCTTCCCTTCCATTCATTTTTATATATTTTTCTTTTTGAATGTCTCACTATATTTATACATTTCAAAAGTTACAAGAAAGTAAAATAAAAATTTACAATACCCACTTACATCTTCTATTACACTAATTTATTTAATTGGTCACATCACTTTACCCACTTTTTTTTTTACTTTTTTCTCAAAACATTCCATTTTTTCTTAAACTCAATACCAAACGGGACGAATGGAGTAACTTTTAATTATTTTCTATTTAAATATACTATAAAATAATATTTAGACACACAAAAAAAAATGAATTGAATTTATCACACATAAAATATTTAAATATTTTTTTGACAAATAAAAGAGATATATTAAAAAGTTAGAAAAAAGATAATTTTTAAAATAATTTAAAAGAAAAAAGTTATCCCCATATATTTTTGAGAATATAGTATTGTATAATACGTAAAATTGACATTTAATATTTTTCAGTTTGACTATAAACTATATTTCAAAACTGAATTATTATTTTCAAATGTATGAAATATGTTATTATAATATTAATTTATTTATTTTAATTGTCGTCGGTTTTTTCTATTACAAATTTATATTTGTATATTTTTGGAGTACAAGCCTACTTTTTATTTTAAAACTAGTGCTTTTGTTTATTTATGACAATGTCTTTTAGGTTTTGGAATAAAATATTGAATGTATATATATTAGACAAAGAATAGTTTATATATTAATTTTAAAAAGTAGAAAATGAATTTACAAAAAATATAATTTTTTATAAAATTTTCAATTCCTGAAAATATTTGCAAAAATACTATTTTATTCTGAAAATATTTGCAAAAATATAATTGTTTTAGTTTTCATTTCAGATTGCATTTTATGTTAAATCTTAGGTTGAAAATATGATTGTAATTTACAGAACGTATTTTTTCAAAAAAATTTATAATTTCAAGTTGTAAATCTGATTGCAAAAATAGTTGTACGTATTTTTGTAAATATTTTTAAAAAGTGATAGTATTTTTATAAAATATTTGTAAAACTTGGATATTCATGAAAAAAAATCCCTTTCAAATAAAGTGAATTTAAAAAATAAGTAACATTCAATTTATAAATATATATATATATAAACATTATGTATAGGTTAAAATAAAATAGATATAAATTTATTTAAAAGTACAAGACAATAAATGTATGCACAAATAGAGCAACGTTGATGTACACTCATCTACTTCTTTATTTTTTTTTTTGACGAGATATTAGAACGGGCAATCAGCCAAAATATAGTTCATCACATCAATAGGAACAGACCTCCTATTAAAACTACGATCAGAATATAAATATGATACTCTAGCTAGCTGGTGAGCCACCATATTGAGAGACCGTGTAATGAAAACCAAAGCAACATTGCTTAATTGACTGAGGCCAGACCGACACTCCTGTACAATGCCAGCTCAACTCTAGGTCACCCTCCAGCTGAGAGCTTCCTTAATTGCTATAGCCTCGACAATTTCAGGAGTTATTCTGTATTTAGTATACTCACGAGCACAAAAACCAAGGAAAGATAAAATATGTAATCTCACATTATTGCATAAAGTAAAAATTTACTTTATTTAGCAATGTGTACTTTTTTTTTCTTTTTTTATCAGCAGCTAGTTGAGACTAGATGTGTATATGTATATATTATATAGTACTAGCCTATGCACAAATTATCTTTTAATATTATATAATTTTTTGAATTTAGTTTGAAGTAAATATTTTAAGCTACAAAATTTATTTATATAAAATTTTAATAATATAATTTGACAATACTTAAAAATATACACATGGGGTGTAGAAGTTAGTGATATTTTAATTTAAAAAAGTAATGTAGTGATTGAAATTTATAATTTTACTGATATTTAAAGGTATTTTTATAAAAGATAAATATGATTAATTTAAAAGCTAAATTTTAGCTCATATCAATTGTATATGAATTTTTTTTTGGTCTTTCAATAGACCAAATTCAACTAATTATATTCATGTTTACGTTAGTTTAATTTATGTAATCCACGATCAATGATAAAAGTATATATTATTTTATTTTAGCATGTCTAATTATTTTTTTATTTTAATTTTGATTTAAGGAATCAACTATAATTTCATTTTATTAAAATGATATGTATGTTATACAATTTAAAGAAAACCAATCATTTATAATCCAAACATTTTACACAAAAATCAGCTATAACTTTGGTATTTTGGCTATTAGGGTCGGATCCTTATTATCATCGTGTTATAAACATATATTATACCTATCAACAAATTAGATACATTTTAATTTTATTTTAGCCCACATCAATAATATAATAATTATCTTTAGTTCAAATTTAATTTTGATTTTAACGTAAATTAATAATATACATTATTTTTAGCCACATGCCCTTTATATGTACCAAATCCCATTAGTTACATCTAGTTTATTTTTAATTCTATTTTAACTTGGTAAATATTATTTTATTTTAAATCGAATAAATGATATATTTTATTTTGTTTTAATATAATGAAATTATATTGATTAACGAATTACCTTTCAAATTTTAATTTTGTTTCCAACCCGATTCAATAATATATTTTTCTTAGTCAGATCAGTTGTATTTATCATTTTGTTTTAGTATGAGGAATCAAATCTTTGTTTTAGGGTCAAGCCCGTCATATCAATCAAATTCGGCTAATTATACTTAGTTTTTGTTTAATTTTATTTTAGTCCAGAATGAATATAATTTTGTTCTAGACTGAATTTTAATATGTATTATTTTATTTTAGTCCGATGACATTAAATCAACCAAACGAATTTTCTTTCACATTTTTATTTTATTTGAGCCGGGTCTTTATTATTTTATTTTAGTGTGAGACTGTAAATCCAACCCTATAGTTGTTTTTTTAATTAAGATTGGATCAATAGTATAATTTTGTTTAGCCTGACCCACGTGAAATTTATATATCATTTAGTTTAAACTAAATTGTAATTATGTTGAATATTTATCAATTTATGAAAGTGTTTTATTTTAAATAATCTATCTATATATCTTAATGACTACTCCTTATTTACCCATGGGCAAATAAATTTACCCATGACCCAAATCCTATATAATTGGCTATATTCATGGATTATCCAATTAACTTCAATTGATCCATTTTAATTAATATTTGACCACTTTTGAATTTCAAAATCAATCTAACTATGGAAAATAATTTAAAAAAAATCAAATCATGCATGATTTGCTCCGGTCTGTTACATCACTCTTTCCCTCTTCTCTCCAATATCTCTCCAATCTCTCTCTCTCTCTCTCTCTCTCTCTCAATTGAGAGGATCATCATTGCATCTGATAATCATATCATGGCACGAAAACGATAACAGAATCATGGAATCTCAAGGTATTGCTTCTAACCAATGTTTACTCATAATCAGTTTGCTTATTATCTGTGACTTTTTCATGTGATAAACCGGACATTACATTCTTCTGAAGGTATCGTCTCTTTTACTCTTTCTTTTTTGTAATTTTAGTATTATTTTTTGTATTGATTAGTCTATTTGTATAAATATTCTTAATCTACATTTATTTTATTTTGGGCACAGGATGATGTTTTGTTGATTAATTCTGCAACAGTGGTTAAGAATCGCTAATCAAGGTATGTATTTTTATTTTATAACCAACACGTTTTTCTATTTTTATGTATTGAGTTTTGAGAATGATGAATGTGAGATTAAGAACATGTACATGTATTATTCAACTTTGATAATCTTTGTGATATGCAGACTAGCCTAATGCACACCCACTGTTTGATAAATTTTGCTTCTGCTTAAAGTTTTCGTCGATATCAGTGATGGATTGGATTTCCACATGATTCGCTTCTTTGATTTTATGTAGTAGTCAGGAACATGTATCTTTATGTTTTCTGCATGTTTTAGAAATTTATTAGTTGATTGTCATCTGTATAGTTGCTTAGTTATTTTCATATGCTATTGCAGATTGTTTTCCGATCATTCACTCACAAATAAGATAAATTGTAAGCACCAAAGAGGAGGAAGTATAGACATGGTTAAGAAGGTGAATCTAAAAGCTCTATTTGTAATGCTACATTGGACACTAATCAATGCACCTTTAAGATTAGCTTTCAACCATATATATTATATTTGCTTTATTTGATTTACAATGATATGTTAATTCTTTACAGAGAAAAAGATAAAAAATTACACAATACTTTCTTATCAAGAGTACGTATCTATCTTGCCTATTCTAATTTTTAAGCATATTTTTTATAACTTTTTGTATGATCCATCGATTACATATGTATAATGAATTTTTGTTAAATTGATTTTGTATGTGTTTATACAGATTATACATATATTTCTTAAATCGATTTAATATATTTCTTCACTCCCTCCTTTATGTAATTACAGTATTGTTAATGCAATACAACAAACAAACAGGTTAGCAAATCATATTTCTTCTTTTTTCAATTTTTCTTTTTATTCGTCTCTTCACTCCCTCCTTTATGTAATTAAAGCATTATTGGTTTTATAGAGTTAATATATTTGCATTATTATTCTTTACCTATATTTGTTTTGATTTAGGTAGGAGATGGCGATTGGTTGATTAATTTTGCAGCAGTAGTTATAGAATCACAAATCAAGGTATGTACACCAACTGTTTGATTTTAAATCTCAAGCATCTCATTTTTCTTAATTTGTTTTTATTTTTATTTTTCTTCATCTTCCAACGATTTAGTAATATATGTTTTTACATATTATATGCATATCCAATATGTGTTTGTTATATTTTAAAATCAATATTTGACTTTTTTAATGTGATGATTCTCTAAAGATCAATGAAAGTGGATATCAAAAGAGCTTTCATGTCAAGACCATGGTTATCTCCGTTATTTTAATCTGTAAGATTAATTTTTATTATCTTTTGTGTGATCCTTGAATGAGACGAATTTGTTTTTATTATCTTTTTTCTCATGTTGATTCTCTGTATATTATAATTTTGTAGATTTGATTCTTAAATTTCATTTTTACCAGATACAATGTTGATATGTTAAAAACTTTCTCATTTCTGCATTTCTTAAGGTTTGTCCATCTGCGCTTTCTCTTTATAATATCTACGTTATTAAGGTGTACGCTCTTTGTTTAAAATTTCTGCTGATATATGTTTTTCCACATCTGTCTGTTTTACATCCATCTTTGTTGCTTACATATTTATTGTAGGTTTGCAATTTATTTTCTGATTATGCAATCACAATGAAAATACTCTGTCAAGCACCACGATAAAGTAAAGAAGAAGCATGATAAATAAGGTGAAATACCTCTCTGAATAAACACTGTTACTGTATTTTTTTAATTGACATGATAAGAATTCAGTGAAAACAAAGCCCTCATTCGGTGATTTCATCTATAATTTTTATTTTAGAATTGTATAAATTGTAGCCTTCATCTCCATTTTATCATTTACTTTATGCCTATCAATTCTATGACATGATATAATAACAAATGTACTCTCCGTACTAACCTACTGATATACATCTTATTAAAATATAAAGGCCTGGAGTTGGTATGGAAAAAAATTAAAAATAATCTCATGACATCATTACACAAAACCGTATTGCACTTGACATGTGTTTCCTGTATTACACTTGGCATGTGTTTCTATACATATAAGCATTGCTGGCGCATCACGGACAACCATGGCTAATTTTAAGAGTCGTTGAACCAACAATTTATGAATATACAGTCCTAAACAAAATTTTCAATTGAAGAAACAACTTAGGTACAACTGTATATAGCCTGACCTGAATATTATGATTTTTGAGTCCTGGTTTCATCTCAAATATTAACTCTGCATGTGTTTCATTTACAAACTTTAATTTTACGTATTAATCTCGAGCCTAAACGTTATGTTTTGTGTTTGAACTGCCAGCTTTTTCTCTTTGAGGTTTGTAAGTTATCTACTGTCGGACAATGTGATTGTGTTAATGTTAATTCTAAAACTTTTGATAAGAACAATATTCACACCAAATATTTTAGGGAACCTATTGACTTGATTGGAGCTTTGATCTAAGTTACAGAAGCTTACTGATTAACCTTTGGCACAAATATGGTTAATTCTTCCTCATTATTGGACCTTATCTCGAGATCTTCTCACTATTTTGGCTCAGAGAATCAAGTTGCAGATGAAGGGTATAGGTTAAAACTATCTTCTCATTGATGGTGAGTTTCTTCATTTGATCCTCTTACTAATTTAAAATTATATATAAAAATTAAATCCAACTTATTAACAGTGGATCTAAATTTTTAATACAAATGCGAAAAAGTAGTTATCAGTTGAACCTGTCACAAATGTTTTGAAACCAATTCTGATAAACAGAAGTTGGAATTCAAGTTCACAACTCTCATCCTTGAGTTCATGTCCAGTGAGAGGTGTAAATAAAGATATTTTATCCAATGATCAAGGTTCTGCATTAGAATTCAAATCCCTATTTGTCTGTTTATAATCTATATAGCATCTAATTATAATCTGAACACATCTGTTGTCTTCTTAACCTCTGACTCTATTTTTTTGCAGCTTGAGGTTGTGAAATGATTGCAAACAAGGCTCTGATTGTGTTTGTGTCTGTTGTTGCAGTTTATCAGACCCCAAAAAAATCGATTGTGGCTTGGGTACTGCAAAAGTTTAATGGAAACTTAGAAAATAAAAAAGACCAGTTAAGTTTTAAATAATGGCAATCTAATCTTGAATGTATATCCTCCATATTTTAAATATCCCCCAAGTTCCCCTTTTGTATGTCTATATAAAGCTATTTCATATCCAAAGTTGTTAAATCAAAGTTTTCCTTAAAAATGATAGAGCAACTTGCAGTAGGGAGAGTGTTAGGAGATGTGGTTGGTACTTTCAGTCCAAGTGTGAAGATGAAAGTTACTTATAACTGTAAAAACAAGTTTGTTATGGTCATGAGCTGATGCCTACTGTCATTACCTGAAGACCTCGCGTTGAGATCGGAGGTCAATATTAAGGGAAGCTTATACACTTGTACGTTCTGCCGTAGAGTACAAGCTTTGTTGTTAATCATACAAACTCATTTCAGTTGTCACAAGTTTTAGACTCTCGACCACTATGATACGAAAGAGATATCTGGTATGAATCTAGCAGTGTGCGCATTTTGTAGGTAATGATTAATCCAGATGCTCAAAGCCCCAGCGGTCCATATCTGAAGGAGCATGTTCACTGGTTAGTATCATTTAAGCACTCATCATTTATCTTATAACACACAAAATGTGCACATATTAATCACCTTAAGCCCTAAATAATAAAGATAGTATATGAATTTCAGGATTGTTACTAATATTCCGGGCACAACAGACATATCCTTCGGTTAGTTTCTCTGCTGATACTAATCATAAGGACACACATTATAAGGACACACATTACTCGGAACAAGATTAGTAGTGTTAATATATACTAACACATGTGGATACAATGTTAAATAGGAAGGGAAGTAGTGAAGTACTACTAGCCATCATAGATAGGGATCCACCGGTACATGTTTGTATTGTCTAATTAAGGAGAGAGAAAGGTGAATAGAGTACCATTATCTAGAGACAATTTTAACACCAGATGCTACTTTGAAGAGTATGGTTTAGGACTCCCTATGGTTGCTGTCTACTTTGATGCTCAACAAAAAACTGCTACGAGAAGAAGATCTTGATCAATCTTTACTATTATCTGTAACATTGATTCATGATTTCATGTATATGGAAGTTACTGTCTGTGTGTGAGAGATAATGATTGTCAATGCTAAAATATAAAAATAGTTGGCTATATGATTAACTATAATTATTTTTAGAAATTATATTCCAATGGTATTATCTATATTTTTAATATGTAAAGTTATATCTAAGGGTTTTTATGTTGTACAAATATAGTCAACTAAAAATGATTTATACTAAGAGGTTACAAGGTTGGAGTGTAATTTTTTCTGAAATTGACACATAATGCGCTAGATTATTTAGCTAAGAGTTTTCAAGTATTGGAAATTGAAAATACTCTTAATTTATTTCCTTTTTATTTTGACACGTGACAAGATAAATTTCAACATACTTATATATTTTATAATTTACAGTTTACTATATCTCAAATAGAATGCTAAAGCAATGTTATGTATCACATAAATTTACAAAATTATAGAGCAATGCTAAAGTAATTTGAGATTTAAAGAAAATATATTTTATAAAAATTTATATTTTTATGTATCTACATTGTGCACCTTATAAGAAAATTATTTTTGGAATGAATTCGAATTTGGAAGGAGCTCACTATTACACACATCTTAAGGATATGAATGCCGGAGTGGAGATTATAACTCAATAAAAGGTTCTTGCAACATATCCAAATTCTAAGTTTGTGCAGAACATAAATAACACATGTAATTTTTAGTAATTTTAGGGATTGTTTAGGAAAAACTTTTTTAGTAATCAGTAGTAATTCTATTTTCCTAAAATGTATTTTTAAGTTTTGTGTTGTTTTATAATATGTATATTGCAATATTTTGGATGATTTTAAATACAAAATTTGAACTCTGTAAATTTAAAATTTTACAGATTCTATTATCTAGATATTAATTTGTTAAAGTTTTAATTCTTATTTTTCCATTTCTTTCTATGTATATTAATTTTTTAATCAAAATAAGCAAAAAATATTCGTGAAATTTAAGAATAATTTTGATATTAAAATTTGAAAGCACTTATATTTTAAATAGTAACATAAAAGTCAAGAATTTAAATTTTAAAATCAGGACTCATAATAAGGTTAATATACTCATATGGATGTACAATAATCTTTCTTTTATCAAATAATTTTGTATAAATACAACAAATTACAAGTTTATGATTTTTTGTTAACAAGTCTAAATACAAGTTTATTCATTCATACATTATCCTAAAAAAAATCAAATTTTTGAGTATGTAAATAATAAATTTATTTTATATGCATACTTTTTATTGTATTTAACTAATAAAATTATTAAGTTCATTCAAATTATGTACAAAAAATATTATGAAGCTAAAAGTGCAATATAAAACTATGATAAATTATGTAACCTTATGTAATATTGATTTTAAGGTCTATTATATTTTGATATTAAAATCTCAAATATTGAATGAATTAATGAAAATCTCCAAAATTTTTAAAAAGAGATATTATCAAAAATAATGATAATTTTGTTGGCCATCAGTTTCACCTTTTAAGAAAGTATGACATTATTACATTATTAAATCATATTATCTAAATTAATGCTAATTTAAATGAGAATTTAAATGTTTTGTTTTTAATAAATTATCTTTATTGATTAGTACATCCCACATCGATAATATTCTTATATTAAATTCTAATTCTCCCTTCGTTCTAATGACAGTTACTTATATATATTTGATCCCTTACATGTATTAATTACAATTAGGTTTTTTCTTATTATTTTTAAAAATTTCCTATAATTTGATGCTAATTATAAAATTTATCATGTCAGAGTAAAAATTCATGGAGGTGAATATTTATGTAATATTTTTATGCATTTCCAATATATGTATACACAGTTTACATTTTCGAAGAATTATATTTATTTGTATTTCAAAATCATTATTTTATTTTATGTAATTTTAATTTTTTTTACATCAAACTCTGTCGAGAAAATAAATATTGTAATTTTGAAAACATTTTTTTTGAAGAATTAATTTTATAATGCTTAAAATAGGAGGTGTTAGTGTAAGTTGGCTATAAGTAATATTAAAATAATTTTATTACTAAAAATACTCCGTTAGATAAATAATTTTAATGCACTAATGTTTACTTTTTTAAATTGTATACATCAAATATAACATAGTGGTTGTCAATTAAAATATTTTAAAATAAGTTAAGTAGAGTATTTATATATTTTTTTTCAAAATTTTAAGTGAGAGGTGTCTCCCGTATCGCGACGCCGAGTAATATTGAACTAAATTGTATATCAAAATTGAGTTACTTTGAATATAACTATATAATTTTCATTTATCTATATTATATAGTTACCTTTTGACAATTAAGGTAATTTATGTAATTCTAAATTTTTTTACATCAAACCGTGTCGAGAAAATAAATATTTTAATTTTATTATCTTTTTTTTAAATAATTAATTTTATAATATTTAAAATTGGAGGTGTGAGTTTAAGGTGGCTATCAATAATATTAAAAAGAATTTTTAATAAAAATTTGAGTTGTAAAATAATTTTAATGAATTAATGTTTACTTTGGCAAATTGTATACATCAAATATAATATCGTGGTTGTCAATTAACAAATTTTAAAATAACTTATATAGAGTATTTATATTTTTTTTCCTAAACAAAGTGCGAGGCATCGCTATCGCTATAAGCCGACACCGAGTAATATTGAACTAAATTATATATCAAAATTCAGTATAACTAGATAATTTCCATTTATCAATAGTATATATTTACCTTTTGACAATTAAGGTAATTTATGTAATTTTAAATTTTCTTACATCAAATTGTGTCGAGAAAAGAAATATTTTAATTTTATTATCATTTTTTTGAAGAATTAATTTTATAATGTTTAAAATTGGAGGCGTTAGTTTAAGGTAGCTATCAATAATATTAAAATGAATTTTTAATAAAAAGATTTTGTTACAAAATAATTTTAATGCACTAATGTTTACTTTTGCAAATTATATGCAAGGGTTGACAACTATTCTCTTGGTCACGGTGGTCACGGTGGTCACGGGTTCGAATCCCACGGGAGGAGAATTTATGATTATGCCTCGTGAGTCAGAGCTTAAATGCGGTTTACCTTGGTTCACGTGGTTTCCAGGCTATTGTGTGAACCCGTAGGTTTACCCAGTGCGCACCCGAATGGTAGCGGTTGCGAGTTGTTTACGATAAAAAAAAAATAACATAGTGGTTGTCAATTAACATATTTTAAAATTTTAAAATAACTTATGTAGAGTATTTATATTTATTTTTTCAAAGTTTAAGGTGTGAGGTGTCACCGTAAGGCGACGCCGAGTAATATTGAAATAAATTGTATATCAAAATTCAGCTATTTTGAATATAACTATATAATTTTTATTTGTCAATAGTGTATATTTACCTTTTCACAATTAAGGTAACTTATGTAATTTTAAAACTTTTTACATCAAAATGTGTCGAGAAAAGATATATTTTAATTTTTTATCTTTTTTTGAAGAATTAATTTTATAATGTTTAAAATTATCAGTTTAAGGTGCATATCAATAATATTAAAATAAATTTTTAATAAAAAATTTCCGTTAGCAAAATAATTTTAATGGACTAATGTTTACTTTTGCAAATTGTATACATCAAATATAACATAGTGGTTGTTAATTAATTTTTTTTTAAATAACTTATGTAGAGTATTTACATATATTTTTTCAAAGTTTAAAGTGCTAAGTGTCTCCGTAAGGCGACGCCGAGTAATATTAAACTATATTTTATATCAAAATTTAGCTATTTTGAATATAACTAAAAAATTTTTATTTGTCTATAATATACATTTATCTTCTGACAATTAAGATAATTTATGTAATTTTAAATTTTTTACATCAAACTGTGTCGAGAAAAGAAATATTTTAATTTTAATTTTTTTTGAAGAATTAAATTTATAATGTTTAAAATTGGAGGTGTTAGTTTAAGGTGGCTATCGGTAATATTAAAATATTTTTTTAATAAAAAGTTTTCGTTGCAAAATAATTTTAATGCACTAATATTGCAAATTGTAAAATCAAATAAAACATAGTGGTTGTCAATTAACATATTATAAAATAACTTATGTAGAGTAATCATATTTTTTATTTTTTCAAAGTTTAAAGTGCGAAGTGTCGCCGTAAGCGACGTCGAGTGATATTGAACTAAATTTTATATCAAAATTCAGTTATTTTGAATATAATTATATAATTTTATTGTTTATAGTATATATTTATATTTTGACAATTAAAGTAATTTTATGTAATTTTAATTTTTTTTGAGCAAAATGTCTCGATAAAAAAAATATTTTAATTTTATAATAATTTTTTTGAAGAAGTAATTTTTGTAATGTTTAAATTAGGAGGTGTGAGTGTAAGATGGCTATCAATATTATTAAAATGATTTTTCAATAAAAAAAATTATGTTAGAAAAATAATCTTAATACATTAATGTTTAATTTTGTAAATTGTATACATCAAATATAACATAGTGTTTTGCAGGCTATTACGTGAGCCAATAGAGTTTACCCACTGCGTAGCCAAGGGTAGCGATTATGGGTTTTCTACGATAAATAAAATATAACATAATGTTTGTCAATTAACATATTTTAAAATAACTTATATAGAGTATTTACACTTTTTATTTTTTCAAAGTTCAAAGTGCGAGGGGTCGCCCCGTAAGCCGACGCCGAGTAATATTGAACTAAATTTATATCATAATTTAATAAATATTAATGCTATTCGTGGAATAATTGACAAAAATTGATTTCGAGTTTATATGGTTAATGTGTTAAAACTGCGATCAACTGAAATAATCGAGTAAACAACATTTATAACCTACAAAAATTGCGTAAATAATATTTATCTACTGAAAAAATGAACTTTCAAAGATGTAATGAAAATAAGATATTAATACCTCTCTCAGTTGAATTAATTATATATATATATATTACTAATATAATATTTAATCCACTTTAAACTATTTTAAAAAAATTAAATTTATTTTAAAACTTAAAATTTAACTATTTTAATTAATTGGTATTGAAGAAACTTATTTAATTCATGACAAAGAAATTCAATCATAATTACTAATTCATAAACTATTATAACAAATATTGGTTTATTTATAATAAAGACAACTAATTGATAAATTGTTATTAGTAATAATAATAGATATTATTCTATTAAGCTTTTAATAGAATTTTTTTAATATAATTGTATATGTATCTAAATTTACCTTAGCTTTCATCATATGTAGTTGAATTTTACATAATATAATCTTCTACAATATATTATTTTACATAACCTATGAACCATGTATTTTAAAATTGTGTTTCTAATGGAATACTATACGTTTTAATTGATTAAATTATGTGTGAAGAAATTACTATTATTTCTATAATTTTGTCCACATAATAATTCTATTTTGGACACATAATTATGATGAATATTGCAATCTAAACTGTTCCAATAATTTAGTTATTTAAAATCCCACAACTTTTTGGAATAGACACATCTCCTCAACTTTTCTATTTTATTTTTTAGTTCTGTAAAACACTTCAACTATTTGGAGCAGACACATTTACTGAATTATTTTCTTTATATACTAGCAACAATCATTTAATAATATCTCATATAATCAAATTATACTCATAAACTGTTAACTTTTGTGTTATACATTTAGGGAGAATGGAACATTTTGAGCGTGTATGACAATTTCCTCCTAATGGTTGGGTGAAGATCAATGTCCATACTGAGTTTATTCAGAATGCTCCTGAAGGCGATAATATAAATGATATTGGTGTTGTTGTAAGAGACGCGGGAGGTCATCTTCTCAGACTTACTTATGGCACAATTCCAGGACTTACAAATTTCAATAGTGTATTATGGGCTATTTTATTAGGCATGCGCCGTGCATTTCAGGATTCTTACGAACGGGTTATCAGTGAAACCGACAATTTACAAGCATATCGGGAATGCAAATATTAGAAAGGAGAAGGGATTACACCACATTCCAGACAGGCTTTTAGACTTATTCTTTCAAGGCTTAGTGATAAGAATATCCGTTATGAACTTAATTTGGTTCATCCTAATAGGAATGCGGTTGCACGTCGTTTGGCAACACTTGGACGACATGATACGCAAGACCTTCGAACATTTGATAGGCCTGTTACAGATATACATAATTTCCTAAACATGGATTTAGGTATTGGGACAGAGCAAGCAAGATTTCAAGACTATGAAATTAATGATCCTGAACCAGCAAATGATGGTCAGGTTGTGCAAGTTTAAAAATCTTTCAATGTATGTGAATGTGATATATGTCGATCATGTAAGGAAGACATGTTTGTATATAGAATAGACTGTATTTGTAAATTTTTTTCAATCTATATATATCTTTTTAATCATCTACAATAATCCAACATAAACAATCAATCATATTTGCATTTATTGCATTAAAGCGTTTATCACTGTCCTCCAAGTAGAACAATTACAATACATCATCACAGCATATCGACTACAACATAATTTATATATTTCGAGCATAATCATCTAATAATATGTGAAGCTTTCCAGTTTCTTCAATCAACATATCAACACGAGCATTAAAATTATTAAGATATTCTTTCCATCCATCTCCAAACTTTTCAAATGCACTTACCATGTCTTCTGTGTTCAGTTTAAATTTTTTCTCATGGCCATGTAGAGATGTGGACGTATCACCTAGGAATCTGCGTGAATTCCCTGTATAAGAATGTGGAATTTCAGTACTACTTTGTGATGACTCTCCACGTTTTTTCTTTTATCCATTCTTCAGAGTATTTTCTATTTCGCTGTGAAACATTGAAACTGAGTCCATTCAATTTGTATTATAAAGTAATATAAATCATAAAAATAGATAAACATCTGAATATTACTTGAATTGTTCCTCAAGGCCAATAGAACGAGCAAATTATTCAGATCGCCTATTTTCCATTGTAGCAAACATCTCTGAGAAGAAAATCTTTGTTTCTTCCATGTCATTATTGAATTATGCGCACGTTATAACCAAATTTTGCAACTCTTGCTCCGCTACATTCTTTATTCCTGACCATCTCTTCCTCTTTTCACTTCTTGAAGTCATTTTGTAATCTGTAGTAAACATCTAAATGTTAAAAACACTTAAAGGTATATATACATGTGAGTATGTCTGGTAATTTTTGGCAGTTCTTTTCTAATAAATTTAACAGTTACCATAATTTAGAATAACCGAATGGTAGTTATAAATTTGAATTTTTTTCCTGTTTTCAACTGTCATGTTACTCTGATTTTGTGATGTGTCCTTAAGGAATATGCTGATTATCTCCTCATTCTGAGAAGATACTTTTAAAAAGGTTTATATAAAACCATGTTACATGTGTTAGAGCATACTGTGCATATTCACATACTCATTCTTTTCCTCATGTTTGGAGATCGTCACTTCTACTGCAAGAGGATATGAATCAGGATCATTACATGTTTTTGGATTACTCATGCATCAGCCTATGAATGCGGCTAAGGGTATGCATCATAGTTTCTCAGCATTAGAAATGTAATTAGCATGTGAATATGCATCCTATTATATGCATCCTACTATTTTTGACAATTATCTATTATGGTTGGATCTATTATATCTTGAAAATTATATTTAAATACTATCCGCTTTAATCTTTAGTAGCACGACATCATAAATTGGAATGGATTTTTTAACATTACTCACATTTTTGTACTTCTTGAACATATCTATCAATACATTTTTCAAATTAGATAGAAAATAAAGAGGGATAATTTTTCACTTTATATGTAGTAATCATATATTCTCACAAAAAAATGTGATGCATTTACAAAAACAATATCCATATGTTGTAGTTTGACAATGTTTGTGATGTAGATAACGTTAAATTGAATTTTCTAACTTTGTAGCAACTATGATCTACCTAAAAAAGATACGTGCCGACTAAAGAAAATTTTGAAAAAAGATGTAGCAATCTCTTGAGATCGAATTTCAACCGGAAGTGATTTTCAAAAAAAAAGTTTGTACATTACAATATGCAAATCATTACAAACATACAGAGCTTTATGAGAAAAAACCAAATTTATAGATAAGTATCGAAATGAAAAAGGTACAATTTACCCTGTGCATATGAGTCATCAACTTGAAAATATATCAAAACTATATATTAGTCTGCTATTGACAATAAAACGACACTCCCGTAATAATATTAAGGATTCGGTTCAAGGTCTCATCACCAGCTTGAAAACTTAAGTCGCATATGTAGACACAAAATTACAACATCATTCAATGTAATTTAAAGCATAACCACATGGAACACGTTCAAATTGATACAAAAAGTATTCCAACAACATCAGAATATCAAAACTCAGTCTCCAAACTACCTTGATACTGTAATGTAGCAGAATTAGATCCTATAAAATATATGGAGGATAATTACTAATTGGGAGGATTGACTTCAATGTTAAAAGTTGGAACAACACTGTCTTGCTGTAATGTGAAGCGCAGATTGTCATCTTCCTTTAAGTCAAGATCTTTGAATTTGCTCCATCCACGTGAAAATCTGGCAGCTGTACCGTTTAGAACTATTTTTGTATCCCAAACTCCTTGGCCCGTTCTGAACGTCACCATGTCTCCGCTTTTCCACATTTGATCTCGAAATCTTATAGTTCTAGGAATGTGCTGCACAACAGTTGAACATGTTAGCATAATTTGATCAGTCTTTTCCTGAACATAATACAACAAGGTATTCGAAATAGTTATATTATAGTCTTATATATTATTATTTACCGCTCCATGACATTTAGAGTTCAAGAGACTTCCAGCCAATAATTTAGAAAACTGGAGATTCATTGCAACTTGCGCATCATGTGGATTGTTGTTTTCCATCAACTCCATTATCTGTATTCCAGCATTGACCTCTGCAGGGTTATCATATCCTTCCACCTCCATTTCAGTTGACACATCCACAATTTTAATATTTTGTTCTAAGTACAGATATAAGACAATGTTAAAATTACGACCAGTGCCTGTGTAAAAGGATCCTGTAAAGTAAATAAGGAAACAAAACATATGACATGCCAATATCAACAGGTGAATCTGTAGCATTATCTTCAAAGAGAAAAATTTTGCCACTAGGCCTTCTCCTCCCATTACTTTCCGCTGTGGAACGTGTAATTTCCTTTCCTTCACACATAAAAATCCTTCCACAAAACTCACCATTCACATCAAAACTAAATAATATCATATCATTCTCCACAAGACCAAAATACTTAATCAGCTATTTTAGCCCATAAATTATTCTTAATTTAGCATCGTATATCACATCCCACAAAATCCCATTGATTACAATATGTTCAACACCAAGGAGCTGCTTTTCAGTCTCCTGGCCTAAAAATCTCGGGATTGTCTGTTACACTGTTAAAACATAAAAGAATTATTGATCATTTACTAAAAAGATACAAGAATATTTTAAAAAATAATAGGTTACTCACAAGATATCCAAGCTTCAAAGAGCCCTAAAAAAATTCTTATAAAACGATCTTCTTCCATTCCTATTCCCTGTTTGTTAATTATCCAATTTAAATTTATTAGTAAATATATTTGTATCTTCCAGGTATTAAAAAACTGATGTTTCAAATAAAGTGTTGCACCCTCATAACAATATCAAAAGATTGTGAGATACCTTCTGTTTTCTCAGCTTCCACTTCTTTCTTTTTAAAAATAAAAAGTAGAACAATCTCTGTTAGCTCCTGAGCCATATTCATAGCTACAACATTACCTGCGCAGATATCCAACTCCTTCAGAACTCCAGACCATCCTTTCCCAAACCAACACTTTTCTTCAACCCAATGGATGAGTACATCTCATTTTCTGCAGCCATGCTTCAAACAGATCCTGGACAATCCTTTCCATCGCTTATACAAATTTTCCAAATGAGTAGGAAATTCCTGTTCAATTGAGCACATTGAATATTAGATTTAAGATTAGTAACCCAATGTTTATACATATGAGGCAAATAATAAATGTATAAATAGAGAGAGTGGTTACCATATTATCCAAGTTCTCCATACTTGAGTATTGTCTGATCACCATCAAGGATTGTTCAGAATCAAGTCTTATAGCATTGTAGTGAATACAAGTAAGGTACCTCCCAGTAACATCATGATTACGACAATATATAAACTAATCCATCATCCAATTATTATAGTTCTCTTTATTGAAAAAAACATGGGCTCAACAGAGGGATGTGTAATCGAAACAACCATACGGTTGAAACAACTGGACTGAAAAGTTATCATACCCATAATATTCAAAAATAACAACAGAATACATCTTTAAATCATAAAATCTCATAAATTCTTGAAGGCCGCATATTTTCTTTCGATACTTATCATAATTCACATTCCAAACAATTGTCTTGCACTTTATGTGCAATTGGGAATGAAGTTTACTCCGAAATTTATCAATAAAACTAGACGGAACCCTCTGCAATTTTGGATAAATGATGCAGTCAGGTACAATTTAAATTCAACTTCTTAATAACGTTCAAATATAATCAGTAAAACACTTACAAATGCTCCATCCTCATCTCTCTCCACATTTGCAGAAACAAAGCTGACTAACGGTTTTCGTCCTCTACCTATATTTAACATTGATTGATCATGTATACCTAAATTTTTAATTCAGCTTCCAACAAGCAATGAAAAACATTGTGTGACATATTTACCCATATCCCAGTCAACATTCCATGAGTTGTGCTTTCTCTTAGGTTCCTGAACATTCAAATTTAAAACTCAATCCAAAACAGTTCATGCAGAAATCTTAATAAAATCGTGAATAATCTACTATTGGAAATCTTAACAATTTGCTCTACAGAAGTACATGCATCCAGTGGTGAACTAATTATATCAATTTGAAATCAAATCATTGTTTATATGACTCCGAACTAAAATATGCAATCAACATCAATACATGGAATACTCTTATACATACAAATGGAGCATTATATATACTGAAAATTTATATTTGAATGAAAATTAAAGTCTTAATCAAACTATTCACCTTGAACTTTACAACCAATTGACAACAACTAAAACATGGATGGATGGGGTTACTAACCTCCATATTTTTTCATAATATTCTAATTTAGAGAGTTGATTTCCGTGATTTGAAGTAGTAGCCATCGATCCTCCCTCCGCGGAGCTCTGTTCTATATTTTGTTGGCCATTAACGATATTGTTCAATAGGCCTAAAGCCAATATTTTGTTAAAGATATGTTGGGTATGAATTACCTAATTTAAAATATAAATTTAAATTCTTTTAAATTAAATATTACAATATACATATTATTGAAATTTTGTAAAGTTTATTTAATTAAATTTTACAATTTACATATTGTTGAGATTATTTTAATTTTTTATTAATTAAATAAATTATTTTTAGATCATTTCCTTCATATAATTGTAATATACCTTAAAATTAATCTATGTCATATGAAAAAAGTGAAACATGCGCTGATTTTATTACAAAAAAAATTAAAATTAGTTAATTATGTTTATAAAAAAATTATGACAACATAACATATATCTTTCTAACATATGTGAAAAAGTATATTCGCGTAAACTTTTTTCGTTAAAAGAGTAATGTTGTGTTAGTGTTCAACTGAAAAGTTACGTAAATATTTCTCTTTATATTATTTAATATTTTTTAAAAAATTAATTATATTTAGAACGCGTAGCGCGGACAAAAATTCCTAATATTATTATAATTACTGTACCCACACGAATTACCTACCAAACTTTCATAATTTAGTCTTTAATATAATAATATAGATAGATAATTAGATAGATTATATAGTTAGATAATGATATAGTATAGATTTTATTTTATTAAATAGAATTATTTCTTGATATTTTTGAAAAAAGTGTTTGATGTTGAAAATGAAAGAAAAAGAATATTGTTATTATTTGAAAAAGGAATATTGTTGTTTGAACAAAAACCCCGCTGTGCGAAAATCAGGAAAACATTGCTTATTTTCAAGTTTCTTAGTAATGCATTATACTGAGCGCCGAGCTTAGTGTGTTTAGGTATTTTAATGTTTGTGAGATTTTTATAACGAAACAATGCCTTAGTTAACAATTGTGGGACTTATTAAAAATTTGGCAGCATTTTTTAAAATAGTTAAGTACTAGATTAGTTCGCGGTCTCGATTATATTATAATTGTTTCTTAAAAAAATATTTTGAAATAGCTTAATTTGAATAATATATATTAATACAATATTTTTATTACATACTAATAAAAATAGAATAAAATATAAACATAAAAAATTAAAAATAACATGATCCAAACTACAAATATTGATTATCAACTTTGTATTAAATACAAAAATATAATGATTAATATTAGTGTAAATAAAATTAATTCTGAATAAGATAAAATTAGTGAAAAAAATGAAATTATTAAAAGTTATTAATTTAAGAATATAAAAATGAGAAAGAAAGAGAATGGGAAATGGGTAAGAGAAAATGAGAAATGGTTAAGAAAGAGAATTAGTGGAGATAAGAAATGAGAGAGAGAAAGAGATTGAAGGTAAATTAAATGACGGAATTGTTAGTGGAAGATGACATCATCAAATTAGTGAGAGCTTGACAAATAGGATTTGATGATGTAAGCGCTTAAATGAGAGTTTAACGCATAAGTTAGGATGTCAACTGTACTTTCTTTTAGTATAGTGTAGAAGGGTAGTTAAGTAATTTCAGCAAGTAGCGACTAACCGACTACCAAACTTTTAATATTTTTGGGTTTATTATAGCCCGTGCAATGCACGAGTATTCTTTATATTTCGTAAATTGATGTTATTTTGACTATAATTATTAGCGATATATTCATGTTAATTCCTGATAGATCGATTAACTAAATATTTATCAATATGGAATTGAGATCGATGACGTAATTAACGTATTTTCTCTCAAACTGAATTTAATATGTTGCAATGAAATCGAAATATACTATCCAAATATAATGCAAATAAAAAGCACATATTTCTCATGAAAATAATTAGAACTCCTAAAAATGAAATATTACGGAGTTAATTAAAGAGTTATTACAGTTGTTTAGTACAATTAGTGCTACAATGAATATGAGGTAATTCTTACTTTCCTTAGTAGAAAATGTAATGATTTAATATGAAAGCCGATATATTTAATATAATAATGTATAATTGATAATATGAATACATTTTCCTATATACTTCGCTTTCTATGATAAATATATTAATAATTAGGTCAGTAATCCAGGATTATAGAAATTGAAAACTAGACTAAATTTGTTGAAATACTGATTTGGGATTTATCAAATTTGAGAATTTATCGAAATGTTAAATCAAAATATAATCAGACATATTTTATATTATTTTTACAATATATTAGTAAAATAATTATACTTGAGATGCGTAAAATTGTCATGTTGTCATTGGTACATCCATACAAAGTTATAACATTGTTTTGTGTGTATTATTCATTAAAAATAATAAGAGTCTTAATAACTTTACACCTCTCTCTTTTTTTTTCTTTATCTTTTTCTTTATCTTTTCAGTTTCCATTCAGCGACCATCTTGTTTCTTCATTTAAAATCGTCTCTCTTCATCAACTCAAACTTGAGTATATTTCTTTTCCCTTTCTATTATCTGCAGAGCCTCAAATCATGTCATTGTTTCGTCAAATTTTGATCGGAAAATCGCCGATTTTGACAAAAAATGTTAAAAATGTTTTATGCTCCGATTTTGCTCAATAATACGCTTGGTTTCCTTCCAGCGATTTATCGGCGAAATTGACGATTTCTGTAACACTGCGGTAATCTTATAAATCTTTTACTTATACCGTTGAAAAAAAATCTTAAAACTGGTTAATGTAAAAATTATGATTCACCTTACTATTAAAAAACATTGTTGTAATCACAATGAACTTGATATTTTAATGTTTTATCAAATGTATTCAAAATCTTCAAACCAATATTAATTTATATTCGATTTAGCCATATAATACTAATATCAACTTTATTATAAGAACCTCTAATAACCCACTCTTTTATTAGTATATAAAGAGCATATATCTTATATTTTTTGGATTTAATACTTGATACACCAACATTGTCATTTTCATATTAGCCTACATATTAAATTTAATTGTTTAAAATTAATTTATTTTATATAGAGTCTTCAAAAAAATAATAAGAATTTAGTATATATATAGGCAAATATGATTAAAATTTAGATATATAATTGTAGGTTGTTAATATTAAATAAAAAATTGTAACATATATAAAATTATTAACATTAATGAGTTAGGTGTAATTAATATGTGTTATTAAATATGACAATGTTAGATATATTTGAGATGTCATGTCTAATATGTTTCATATTTAGTTTTCAGATCTTAACAAACGGGAAATATCAGTACTTACTGAAATCAGTACTTACTGGAAGTCAGAACTTAAGGATATCAGAACTTAGGTTATCAGAAGATAAATATCAGAAGATAGATATCAGAACTTAAGTACGGGGGGACTTACAGTTAAGGAAGGAAGCTGATTTACAGGAAAGAAGATCGAGACTAAAACAAAAGAAGATATGCATGGAAAGAGTTAGAAGATAAGAAAAATTGTATAAGATATCTGATTGATATATTTTAGGAGACATAATTATGTTCCATATCAATTATAAGTTATCTTGTAACTGTGTACTATATAAACACATACATAGGTTTATACTATATGTGTTATCATTATCGAGATACATTATTCATTGTAACCTAGCAGCTCTCGTGATATTTGTTCATCACTGAGAGAGAACAGTTCCATTGTAACAGAGTTTATTATATTGAATATATCTGTTTACTGTTACTTGTGTTCGAAATTGATTTGATTGTATTAAACACTGTATTTAACCCCCTTCTACAGTGTTGTGTGACCTAACAATTGGTATCAGAGCTTATCTGTTAACACACATACAGTGAAGATCCAAACAATCATGTCTTAAGAAGCAGAAAATCCAACCAAACCCACCAAAACTGAAGAAACTAAAAACACTCAAATTCATAGCCGATATGAGACTATTAGGGTTCCCATACTGAGACCTTCCGAGTATCCTATATAGAAAGTGAAGATGGCTATGTTTCTGGAAGCTACAGATCCAGAATACCTTGACAGATTTAATGAAGGACCACATAAGCCAACCAAGCTCTCTGTTCTAGTTGCAAATCAGCCAGCAAAGACCATACCAAAGGAGAAAAGTGAGTATACAGCTAAGATATCTCATCCATTGCCAAGGATGCAAAGGTAAGGCATTTGCTGCATAGTGCCATTGATAATGTCATGTCAAATAGGGCAATTCATTGCAAGACTGCAAAGGAGATATGGGATGCTTTGGAGATAAGATGCTAGGGAACTGATACAATCAAGAAGAACATGAGGACTATACTCACTCAAGAGTATGAGCACTTTGACTCAAAAGGTGATGAGTCATTAACTGACTTATATGACAGGTTTGTCAAACTCTTGAATGATCTGTCACTGGTGGACAAGGAATATGATCTTGAAGATTCAAATCTAAAATTCCTCTTAGCTCTTCCTGAAAGTTGGGATTTGAAGTCTACTACTATAAGAGACAACTATGCACTTGATGAAATTTATGCTATGCTCAAGACTTATGAACTTGAGATGGATCAAAGGAGCAATAGGCATGGGAGAAAGTCAAGGACAGTTGCTCTTAAGGACGAGGAGGAATCTCCCAAGGTGGCTATCTGAAATAAAGGCAAAGGAAAGGCTTTCATCATAAAGTCTGATTCAGAATCATCAAGTTCTGATGATGATGATTCAGAAACTGAAAGTTTACCTGAAATAGATTCTGATGAAGAGATGATGAAATTGTGTGCTCTTATGGTGAAGGGTATCACAAAGATAGCCTACAGAAAATTCAGAAGGGGAAAGAAGTTTTCCAAGAAAGGTGGAAGTTCCGATAAGAAAGGGTTCAGAAAGTATGAAGGCAAAAGTGCAAAGTCTGACAGAGGAGACAACTCAAATGTCAAATACTACAATTGTGGTGAAAGATGCCACATATCTCCTGACTGTAAGAAAGGAAAGAGTGACAAAGGCAAGACACTTGTCACAAAGAAGAAAAGCTGGACAGACTCTTCAGATTCTGAAGATGAGGTGAATTATGCTTTAATGCCAAATGCTGATGGCAGCCCTGAAACTGCTGAATTGAAGGTACCTCAAACAACTTATTCTTTTCATACTGATGATATTACTGAGTTGAGATTATATCTTAAAACCATGTTTATTAGCTACAGAGATCAAACTTTAATAGGTGAAAGATTAACTTCTGAAAATCTTGCTTATAAGAAGAGGAATGATTATTTAGAAAAAGAGTTAGTTATGTTCCATCAAACTCAGAAAGAAAGAGATGATACTTTTTATGTTAGAGATAAATTGCTAAAATTGAATAAATCTCTAAAAACCGAGTTAGAAAAAGAAAGAGAGATTATCAGGTGTTGGACTAACTCTGGAAGAACAACTCAGAACTTATTAAGTAGTGGAAACTGGAAAGAGGGCTTATGTTATGGAGATAATAAAAGTGAAAAAGGAACTGAACAAATTGAGCCAATTTTTGTTAAACAGACTGCTAAGCCAAAGATAAATCCTGCTAAGTTTGTAGCTAAAACTGTAAAGTCTGATTCAGAAAAGATGAAAGAGTCTGTAGCAGAAGTTAAGGAAAAGTCAACTTCTGACAAATTAGAACAGGATAAACCAGCTGAAGTTAACATAGGCTTAATGACAAAGAAGCAGCTTAAGCATAAGCTGAAAGAAATAAGGAATGTCAACAAGGTAAAGACAGCTAGGAAAAATAGGAATGGAAAGGAAGGTGTGAATAAAAACAATAATTATATGTCTGTTCCTAATGCTCCTAGAAAGAAATGTTATAATTGTGGAAACTCTAACCATCTTGCTTCTTTTTGCAGGAAGAATAAGAATATAAACTCTTTACCTCTTAAGTCAGGAGTTAAGAGTCAGTCTGTTAGGTTTAAGCCACAAAATCCTTGTTTTCATTGTGGTAGTTTATGGAATTCCATTTATACTTATAAGGAATATCATAGTTTGTACTATGATTATTATCAAATAAAACCTTCTTTGAAGAAAGTTGCTTTAATTCCTTCTAGTGTAAAGTCTAATGCAAAGTCTGATATAAGTTCTGATAAACAGCATGTTAGCATAAACCCTGATATTAAATCCACTGCAAATGCTAACAAACTTAAAAAGGCCAAAGGATCCAAGCAAGTCTGGGTCCTTAAAACTAACCATTAGTGGTCTTTGTGATTGCAGGGCAACAGGAAAAACATCCTAGTACTGGATAGTGGATGTTCAGGACATATGACTGGAAATAAAGCCCTGCTCTCAGACTTTATGGAGGAAGCTGGCCCAGGAGTTTCTTATGGAGATGGAAACATGGGAAAAACTTTGGGATATGGCAATATTAATCTTGGGAATGTCATCATGGAAACAATAGCTCTTGTCTCAGGACTTAAACACAATCTGCTGAGTGTGAGTCAAATCTGTGACAGAGGTTATCATGTGGATTTCTTTGAAGAACACTGTGAAGTTGTAAGCAATTTTACAGGAAAAGTGGTTCTGAAAGGTTACAGGCATGGTAACATTTATGAAGCCAGACTTTCAACAAGTTCTGATGGTTCTGCAATCTGTCTGTTGAGTAGAGCATCAATTGAAGAAATGTAATAACCCCAATTTTTGAGAAATTTTGAAACCCTTATGAATAGTGTTTTTGCTGAACGAGAAAACTTTTCCTGCCACGCTATGTAGGGGTTCTGTTATTGATCTTATGGGATATTATTAGTACTCTATGTGGTATATAAGTGTATGTAAAGATCGTCAGAATCCAATTCCGAACACTTTGATTTTTCCCGGAAATTCACAAGATACGGAGAGAATTGAGTATAAGGTAACAGGATAAAAAGGATTTAAATTAAAGGATTATAGGAGAGGATCATAAAAGGAATATAATATATTGAGAAAGGTTAAGGGAACCTAAGTAATAAGATCCCGGGTATGATCCCTCAAACGATAAACGAGAACGAAAGATAAGCGAACCGTAAAACAAATAAGTGACCAAGAGACAAGCTTGTACAAGAAGCCAGGGATTGTGACATCATCAAAACACAAGGTGTGGACAAGTGGGAGCATTATGACATGTGCAAGGTGACATAGGCATGACAAGAAAGGAAGGAGATGTGGTGACTTTTTAACCACACAAAACCAAGGGCAACTAGGTAATTCACTAAAACAAACAACAAAAATCAACCAACCAAAAGCAAATCAAGCCAAAACACAAAATTCTCTCTTCTTCTTCTTCATGCTCTCGGGTGGTTTTCTAAAAAAATGAAAGTCCAAGCTCCTCCACTTACTATTTAGCAAGGTAATTATCTAAGCTTCCCCATGGATAGTTACATACTTCCTATAAGTTTAAGCTTCTAATTCCAAGCCAATCTTTTTCTATAAATCATGAAAGAAGATGGTGAATAGTGTTTTCAAGAACTAAAATTTGTGTTCTTGAAGTTTTGTTTAGATTAAGCTTGGATAAGGACTTTAAGGGTGATTCCAAGCCATTCTCTTGATTCTCCACTCTCCAAGGAAGGTATAACTTCTCAAACCCTTAGTATTAAGTTTTGTTGGTTTGGATTTCATAATGTTAGATGATGGGTTAGTGTAATGAGTGTGTACTCATGATAGAGCTTTGTTTAGTAAGTGGTTTTGTTGATTTTGGAGTTAGGAGTGATGCTTGTTAGATTTGAAGTTCTTGGTCACATTTTTGACTTGGTGTAGATGAATAAATTGGTAATATTGAGTTGATTTGGGGCTGTTGTGGTGTAGTTTAATTGGAGGTTTGATTGGGTTGTGAATTGGAGTTGAAATTGTGGTTGATTGAATTGGTTTAAATTTGGGAAATCGCGTAAATATAGCCGTCGTAACGTCCGATTTCCTGTAGACTGTTTTTGTGCATAACATTAGGACCCGAGAACCCCCTGCTAGATTATCACCACTGCCATGTTTAGATAACTCATGTTACGAGCTTCGTTTTGATATGTAGTTCGTTCGATTCCGACGCACGGTTTAGGAGAAACGACCGTTTCAAGTAACGGCGTTTCGCGAACGAAACTTTTCCCCTCACCTTACTTTGAAACATAGGTTAAAGACCAAAAAGGGTTAATTAATGTATGAAACATTTATGGTAAGTGTGTTAGGCAGTTGGTAAGACACTCGCGAAGGAATCGCTTTAAAACTCGTAAAGGTTAAATTATTAAAAATGGTGGAGCCGAGGGTACCCGAGTGACTTAAGCGAATCAGTGAGCGCAAAACAAGCGTTAGAGTCTAAGTTAGTTAAAGTATAGATTTACAAGTGACTTTGGTTTAATTCCAACTTACTTGTTGCTTATAGGTTACCAGACTCGTCCCGAGCCATTCGTAACCCCCAGTCGCTCAGGCAAGTTTTCTACCTGTTATACTGTTGTTGTGATGTATATATGTATATGCATTATCTTGTGATAGATGTATGTTGGTTAGTTAGCAAATGTTGCGATATATTGAAGCATGCTGATATGGTATATATATGCATGCCTGTTTCGTATTCTTGCCATATATATCTGTTGGTTCAGTTGATAATACCTATGCTAGAGAATAGCGGTAACTTGCATATACCCTTAGTATAGGGACCCAAAGGTGAAAATATTTTCTAAAACCGGGAGTCGAGGATCCCGAGTAGATTTTGTATATATGGATATGGATATATATATATATGGTTATAGTTTTCCAAACTATTAATCGAATAAGATTTATTCGATAACTTTAACTTTATTTATTTATCTGAATATTATTTGAATATTCATTCGAGGGCTTATGACTCTTTTACATTATTTATTGAATATTATTTGAATATTCATTCGAGGGCTTATGACTCTTTTATATTATTATTGAATATTATTTGAATATTCATTCGAGGGCTTATGACTCTTTTATATATTATTATTGAATATTATTTGAATATTCATTCGAGGGCTTATGACTCAGTTTATATTATTTAATGAATATTATTTGAATATTCATTTGAGGATCTATGACTCCGATTATTTGCTGAAATATATTCTTTATTTATTAAAGAATAAGGTGTTAATAATCAAACTTATTTTCGATTATTCAAATAAAGATAATACTTTCATATAAGTATATCTTTGGTTATTTAATACTCGTTTCAAGTATAAGTTTTAATACTTCTACTTCAATTATTTTTATAAAGATTATTCTTTATGGGAATATTATTTAAATAATAATATTCAGTCATTTTCTAAATATTCTGGGGACTGATTTACTTCATTAAATCAGCTTTACTCCAAACACTCTTTAAAGTGTTTTCGAGTCTTCAAAATGATTTTTAAAGTCAGAGCGGATCCCAAAACTCATTTTTATATTTAAGATCTTCCTTTTTAAGGGGATTTAAATACTCGCTCAAAACCTGGGGAATCCGGCTCTGTGGTGTATTTTATATTCGCAACGAGGTTGCAGTTTTGGTAAATGAATTGATTACTTGCCCAACGTTCGGGAAGTAAGCCCATCTAATTGAGTCGGCATAAGCGACAGGCCGGGGTACGGTCTATGAAAGTGTAAGTGGCTGGGTGGCAGTCCATCAATGCGTGAGGGGCCGGGTAACGGTCTAGCGCGAGGTCCTAATGCGGCCAGGGTGATGACCGGTGAGGAATTCATCCATCTACAGTAGAAAAGGTTACTTATTGGTATCTTTGCCTGATCAGCAAGATATCTGGTTTATGCCAAAATTCTTTTCCTTTCCAAAATTCATTGGATGTTTCAAACTCTGTTCATACTTTACATAACAGAGGTTCCAGGAAATGTTTAAGAGATATATATATGTGGATATATATATATATCGGGACTAAATAAAGTATCTCGTAACTTTATTTCATTCAATAATATTTCAAAGATTGAATCTATTCAAATCTTGTCTTGTAGTCTCATCTATGTGATGAACTTTTGAAACTGATTGTAACTTGAACGGTGGTAGTTCAAGTGGTATTGGGAAAGATATAAGTATATTGGGGTATTTGGTAACCTCATCTTTTAAACTTATATCTAATTAATAATTGTCTTATGAATGACAAAGATTTTCAGAAAAACGTTGAGACAAGGTTAGATATATGAGATCACCTTGCAACGATATTTTTTTATACAGTTATACACTGGGACTTTGTGTATATTATGCATGGAAGAGGACTTCCAATATTTTGAAAAGTATATATGTATATATACTGAATATTTTGCGACTTCATCGCATTAAGATATCAAACTTGGTTCATTTCTTTTGACCAAGACTTTCATGAGTATTATGAGTAGGCTCATATACTATTAATCATTATACATATTATTTTGGTGGGCTTGCTGCTCACCCTTGCTTTATTTCTTCATCACATAACAACAGTTAGGAAAGATGGCCAGACTCCAGCAGACCCAGCGCAAGCGCGTGGGAAGCGTCCCGCGTCTTCCCGTTGATGTTGTAGCTGCTATAGCTGCAGAGGTAGATCTATTGTAGATCAGACCATCTACTTTTGAGAATCAATTATGTATAATTATAACTTGTGGCAGATAATGGCAATTAACTGTAAATTTATCAAGTAATCATTTTGGGTTGTAATAACTTTTAAATTGTGGATTCAAAGACTTGTGGTTATTTTTGGATGTTCATCTCTGAGACTATAACGTGTGGTGTGTGTGTTTATTGTGGGGTCACAATACAGAGTAGTTGAGTAATTATTAAGATTGGGTGTTATTAAGGGAAATGGAACTCGTGACTACCCGGATCCCCGACCCCGGATCTGGGGGTGTTACAAGAAAGCTGGAATTGGCACAAAAAACTCTCTCATTTAAACTTCAACAACATAAATGAGCTTGTAAAAAAAGATCTTGTGAGAGGACTGCCAAAATCAATATTTGCTCGTGATGGCCTTTGTGATTCATGTCAAAAGGCAAAACAAAGAAAATCTTCTTTCAAGAGCAAAACTGAGTCATCAATTCTTGAGTCTTATCACCTACTGCATGTTGATCTATTTGGTCCAGTCAATGTCATGTCTATTGCAAAGAAGAAATATGCTATGGTTATAGTGGATGAGTTCACAAGGTACACTTGGGTGTATTTCTTGCACAAGAAGAATGAAACTGCATTTACTCTAACTGATTAAATTATAAGAAGTGATAATGGCACTAAGTTCAAGAATTTAATCATGGAAGAGTTCTGCAAAGAGCATGGAATCAAACATGAATTTTCTACACCTGGAACTCCACAGCAAAATGGAGTTGTAGAAAGTAAGAACATGACTCTCATTGAATTTGCACGAACTATGCTTGATGAAGCAAGGCTACCAACCTACTTTTGGGCTGAAGCTGTGCAGACTGCGTGTTTTACACGGAATGCAACACTCATAAACAAGCATGGAAAAACACCATATGAGATGGTGAAGAAAAGGAAGCCAAATCTGAAATACTTTCATGTATTTGGATGTAAGTGTTTTGTTCTTAAGACTCATCCTGAACAGCTGTCAAAATTTGATCTAAAAGCTGATGAAGGAATTTTTGTTGGATATCCACTTTCCATAAAAGCCTTCAGAGTCTACAATTTAAGAATAAGGGTTGTCATGAAATCTATCAATGTATCTTTTGATGATAAGAAGATTACTGGACCTGAAGATTCCAATGATCACGATCAGTTGAGATTTGAAAATGAAGACTTAAATTCTGATTTTGTAAATTCTGATGACTCAAACTTTGATCCTGTAAGTACTGATGTCATTGAATCTGTGGTAATATCTCCAAAAGAAAATGCACCTGTCCAGGGGGAGCAAGCTGGAAATCCTACCACATCTCAAGACTCTCAAGAAGCATCAGAACCTATCACTAGCTCTTCAATTTCTGATTCATCTAGTTCTGATGAGACAAATTCTGATAATTCTGGAAACTCTGATACTTCAAATCCTGAAGGATCCTGTTAGATATATTTGTGATGTCATGTCTATTATGATTTGTGTTTAGTTTTCAGATCTTACTTAACAGGACAAATCATGACTTAACTGGAAATCAATACTTATACTGAAGTCAGGACTTAAGATATCAGAACTTAAGTTATCAGAACATAAGTTATCAGGAGATATTTATCAGGAGATAATATCAGGACTTAAGGAGACGTTCAGATAAGGAAGACGGCTGATTGAAAGGAAAGAAGATCAAAATAAACATAAGAAGAGATATGCATGGAGAAGAATTCTATGAAGAATAGAATAATTGGAACAAAAGATAACTAGTTGATACATATTAGGAAGCAGAATTATATTCGATATCGATTAGAAGATTATCTTGTAACTGTGTAGTATATAAACACAGATATAGGGTTTACACTATATATGTTATCTTAATTGAGATTATTATTCATTGTAACCCTAGCAGCTCTCGTGATAATGTGTTCATCATTGAGAGAGAACAGTTCTTTGTAACAAAGTTTATTATGTTGAATAAAATCTGTGTTCTATTACTTGAGTTCTTATATTCGATTTGATTGTAGTAAACACTGTATTCAACCCCCTTCTACAGTGTGTGTGACCTAATAAGTGGTATCAGAGCAATCTGTTAACATATATACATTAAAGATAAAAAACAATCATGTCTGAAGAAGCACAAACTCCAACCAAGCCCACCAAAACTGAAGAAACTCCAAAGAGTCAAATCCATAATCGATATGAGACTATTAGGGTTCCCATACTGAAACCTTCCGAGTATCCCATATAGAAGGTGAGGATTTCTATGGTTCTGGAAGCTACAGATCCAGAATACCTTGAAAAAATTAATGAAGAACCACATAAGCCAACCAAGCTCTCTGTTGTTGTTGCAGATCAGCCAGCACAGACTATACCAAAGGAGAAAAGTGAATATACAGCTGAAGATATTTCATCTATTGCAAAGGATGCAAATGTAAGACATTTGTTGCACAGTGCCATTGATAATGTCATGCCAAACAGGGTAATTAACTGCAAGACTGCAAAAGAGATGTGGGATGCCTTGGAGACAAGATGCCAGGGAACTGATTCAATTAAGAAGAACATGAGGACTATACACACTCAAGAGTATGAGCACTTTGACTCAAAACCTGATGAGTCATTTAACTGGTTTATATGATAGATTTGTCAATCTCTTGAATGACCTGTCACTGAAGGATAAGGAATATGATCTTGAAGATACTAATCTCAAATTCCTTTTAGCTCTTCCTGAAAGTTGGGATTTGAAGGCCACAACTATAAGAGACAACTATGCTCTTGATGAAACTACTCTTGATGAAATTTATGGTATGCTCAAGACTCATGAACTTGAGATGGATCAAAGAAGCAAGAGGCATGGGAGAAAGTCAAGGACAGTTGCTTTTAAGGCTGAGGAGGAATCCCCTAAAGTGGCTGTCTCAAAGAAAGGCAAAGGAAAGGCTCTCATCACAAAGTCTGATACTGAGTCATCAAGTTCTGATAGTGATGAGGATTCAGAAACTGAAAGTCTATCTGAGATGGACCCTGATGAAGAGATGATGAAGCTGTGTGCTCTTATGGTGAAAGGAATCACAAAAATTGCATACAGGAAATTCAGAAGGGGAAAAAAGTTTTCCACGAAAGGTGCAAGTTCTGATAAGAAAGGTTTCAGAAAATCTGAAGGCAAAGGAGGAAAGTCTGACAGATGAGATTACTTAAATGTCAAATGCTACAATTGTGGTGAGAAAGGCCACATATCTCCTGATTGCAAGAAAGGAAAAATTGACAAAGGCAAGGCTCTTATCACAAAGAAGAAAAGCTGGACAAACACTTCAGATTCTGAAAGTGAGGTGAACTATGCCTTGATGGCAAATGCTGATAGCAGTTCTGAAGCTGCTGAGTTAAAGGTACCTCAAACAACTTATGCTTTTCATACTGATGATATTACTGAGTTGAGAAGATATCTTAAAACCATGTTCATTAGTTATAGAGATCAAACTTTAACATGTGAAAGATTAACTTCTAAAAATCTTGCTTATAAAAAGAGGAATGATTATTTAAAAAAAGAGTTAGTTATGTTCCATCAAACTCAGAAAGATAGAGATGATGCTTTCTATGTTAGAGATGAAGTTCTTAAAATGAATGAATCTCTAAAAACTGAGTTAGAAAAGGAAAGAGAGATTATCAGGACTTGGACTAACTCTGGCAGAACAACTCAGAATTTGTTAAGTAGTGGAAATTGGAAAGAGGGCTTAGGTTATGGAGATGATAAGAATAATAAAGGAACTGTAGAAATTGAGCCTACAGTTGTTAAACAAAAGCCAAAGGTAAATCATGTTAAGTTTGTAGCTGTAAAGTCTGATATTGATAAATCAGAAGTTAAAGAGAAATTAACTTCTGACAAACCAAAACAGGATAAGCCAACTGAAGTTAACATAGGCTTAATGAAAAAAAAGCTTAAGCATAAGCTGAAAGAAGTTAAGAACGTAAACAAGGTAAAGCCACCTAGAAAAAATAGGAATGGAAAGGAAGGTGTGAATAAAAGCAATGATTATAAGTCTATTCCTAATGCTCCTAGAAAGAAATGTTATAACTATGGAAATTCTAACCATATGGCTTTTTTTTGCAGGAAGAATAAAAACATAAACTCCTTACCTTCAAAATCCGGAGTTAAGAGTCAGTCTGTTAGATATAGGCCACAAAATCCTTGTTTTCATTGTGGTAGTTTATGGCATTCCATTTATACTTATAAGGAATATCATAGTTTGTACTATGATTATTATCAAATAAAACCTTCTTTAAAGAAAGTTAGCATTATATCTTCTAGTGTAAGTTCTAATGCAAAGTCTGATACTGTAAATTCTGATAAGAAAAATGTTAACATAAACTTTGATGTTATATCCGCTGCAAATGTTAACAAACTTAATAAGACCAAAGGATCCAAGCAAGTCTGGGTCCTTAAACTAATCATTAGTGGTCTTTGTGATTGCAGGGCAACAGGAAAAACATCCTAGTTCTGGACAGTGGATGTTCAGGACATATGACTAGAAATAAAGCCCTGCTATCAGACTTTGTGGAAAAAGCTGGCCCAGGTGTTTCTTATGGAGATGACAACATGGGAAAAACTCTGGGATATGGCAATATCAATCTTGGGAATGTAATCATTGAAAAAGTAGCTCTAGTCTTAGGACTTAAACACAATCTGCTGAGTGTTAGTCAAATCTGTGACAGAGGTTATCATGTGGATTTCTTTAAAGAACACTGTGAAGTTGTAAACAAATCTACAAGCAAAGTTGTTCTAAAGGGATACATACATGGTAATATTTATGAAGCCAAGCTTTCAACAAGTTCTGATGGTTCTGCAATCTGTCTGTTAAATAGAGCATCAATTGAAGAAAGCTGGGATTGGAACAAGAAACTCTCTCATTTAAATTTCAGCAATATAAATGAACTAGTCAAGAAAGATCTTGTGAGAGGACTTCCAAAATCAGTATTTGCTCCTGATGGTCTTTGTGATTCATGTCAAAAGGCAAAACAAAGAAAATCTTCATTCAAGAGCAAGACTGAATCTTCAATTCTTGAGCCTTATCACCTACTACATGTTGATCTATTTGGTCCAGTGAATGTCATGTCTATTACAAAGAAGAAATATGCTATGTTCATATTGGATGAGTTCACCAGATACACATGGGTGTATTTCTTGCACACAAAAAGTGAAACTGCATCTATCTTGATTGATCATGTCAAACAACTGGATAAATTGGTTAAAGACTCTGTGAAAATCATAAGAAGTGATAATGACACTGAGTTCAAGAATTTGATTATGGAAGAGTTCTGCAAAGACCAAGGAATCAAGCAGGAATTCTCTGCTCCTGGAACTCCACAGCAAAATGGAGTTGTTGAAAGAAAGAATAAAACTCTTATTAAAGCTGCACGACCTATACTTGATGAAGCAAAGTTACCAACCTACTTTTGGGCTGAAGCTGTGCAGACTGCTTGTTTTACTCAGAATGCAACACTTATCAACAAGCATGGAAAGACACCATATGAGATGGTGAAGAAAAAGAAGCCAAATCTGAAGTGTTTTCATGTATTTAGATGCAAGTGTTTTGTTCTTAAGACTCATCCTGAACAACTATCCAAATTTGATCTAAAAGCTGATGAAGGATTTTTTGTTGGATATCCACTTTCCACAAAAGCCTTCAGTGTCTACAATTTAAGAACAAGGGTTGTCATGGAATCTATCAATGTCTCTTTTGATGATAAGAAGATTACAGGACTTGAAGATTTCAATGATCATGATCAGCTGAGATTTGAGAATGAAGTTTTAAATTCTGACTCTGTAAATCCTGATATTACAAACTTTGATGGGTTAAACTCTGATGTTATTGAAAATGTGGTGACTATGCCAAAGGAAAATGCACCTGTGCAGGGGGAGCACATTGAAGATATAACCACATCTCAAGAAGCATCAGAACCTAGAACAGGCTCTTCAAGTTCTGATTCATCAAGTTTTGATGGGCCAAGTTCTGATAATTCTGGAAACTCAAATTCTGATTCATCAAGTTCCAATGGGCCAAATTCTGATAATTCTGGAAACTCAAATTCTGAAGGATCCAACTCAGAGAGCATAATTTCAGGGGGAGCATCAGAAAATGTTGATGGAGACAGCATGGATCATGGGGGAGCATCCAGTTCTAGAGATAACCTTCCATCTGCAAGGAAGTGGACTAAAGCACATACACCTGACTTGATTATTGGAGATCCTGAAGCAGGTATTAGAACTAGAACAGCAACATCAAATGAATGTCTCTATCATTCTTTTCTTTCTCAGATTGAACCAAAGAAAGTGGAAGAAGCTCTTCAAGATGCTGATTGGGTGCAAGCAATGCAGGAAGAGTTAAATGAATTTAAAAGAAATAAAGTCTGGACTCTAGTGCCAAGACCAAAGAACAGATCTGTTGTTGGTACAAAATGGGTGTTCAGAAACAAAACTGATAGTGATGACATAATTACAAGGAGTAAAGCAAGGCTGGTTGCAAAAGGATACTCTCAACATGAGGGAATTGATTATGATGAAACATTTGCACCAGTTGCTAGATTGGAAGCAATAAGGATATTTTTGGCTTATGCTGCTCACAAAAAGTTTACAGTCTTTCAATGGGATGTAAAAAGTGCTTTTCTTAATGGAGAATTAGAAGAAGAAGTATATGTTGAACAACCTCCAGGTTTTGTAGATTCAAAATTTCCTCATCATGTCTACAGACTTGATAAAATACTTTATGGCCTTAAGCAAGCTCCAAGAGCATGGTATGAGACATTAGCTCAGTTTCTTCTGGAAAGTGGATTTAACAGAGAGACTATTGACAAAACATTGTTTTATCTCAACCATAGAAAGGCCTTACTTTTGGTGCAGATATATGTTGATGATATCATTTTTGGTTCTACAAATGACAGACTTTGTAAAAGGTTTGCCAAGCTAATGCAGTCAAGATATCAAATGAGTATGATGGGAGAACTTAACTATTTTCTGGGCCTTCAAGTCAAGCAGAATGAAGAAGGAACTTTTATTTGTCAATCTAAGTACACCAGAAATTTGTTGAAGAAATTTGGAATGCAAGACTGTTCAAGTGCATCCACTCCTATGACCACTACAACAAAATTGGATAAGGATACTGGTACATCAGTAGATATTACTGATTACAGAGGTATGATTGGATCACTACTCTATCTAACTGTAAGTAGACCTGATATCATGTATGCTACCTGTATTTGTGCAAGATTTCAAGCAGATCCAAGAGAACATTACTTAACAGCTGTAAAAAGAATTTTCAAGTACCTTAAGGGTACAGCTGATCTAGGATTGTGGTATCCTAGGGAATCAGACTTTAAGCTAATAGGTTACTCAGATGCAGATTTTGCAGGATGCAAAATTGACAGGAAAAACACAAGTGGAAGCTACCAATTTCTTGGAGGCAGATTGGTTTCTTGGTTTAGCAAGAAACATAAGTCAATTTCCACATCAACTGCAGAAGCAGAATACATTGCTGCAGGAAGCTGTTGTGCACAAATTCTTTGGATGAAGAATCAGTTACTGGATTATGGGTTAACATATTCCAAAATCCCTATTTACTGTGATAATCAAAGTGCTATTGCTATGACAGGTAATCCAGTTCAACACTCAATGACAAAGCACATCATCATAAGGTACCACTTCATAAGGGAACATGTGGATGATGATACAGTGGAATTATATTTTGTTCCAACAGATCAAAAACTAGCAGATATCTTCACAAAACCACTGTGTGAAGCTACTTTTACAAGATTGGTAAATGAACTTGGAATGGTTTCAGGTTCTTTCTCTAAATCTTCTTAGATTATGTTCTGATACATCAGACTTTATGATCAGTATTTACAGATATTACTATCTAAGTGCTTAATTTGAAATTTTCTAAGTGCTGATTGTTGTCTGATGTGAATTTCTAAACTCTGATAGTGATATGAATGTTTCTGTGACTATTCAATCCAATGAGGATAACTGTACTAAATGCTGACATAGTAGTCTTTAATATACTAATAATCCCATGTTTGAAGTAATTGTTTATGTGGAAATCTTTTAACACAAGCAAATTCTGATATTGAGTTTGGTTAAAGTTTACTTTGTGTAACTTATTACTAAGTCAAAAACTAGAATAGTGCTTCTTATCTGTTAAGTTCTGATGTTAGTAAATCTGATGGATGTACTAAGTGCCGATAAGCCTCACTTATCAAAAGAAAAAGAAAGAAAAGAAATAAAAATCAGGTACTCCTTTGAGATCTAGAGTAAAAATATGGAAGGGAAGACCCAAGTACATTGCTGGTATTAAGTAATATGTATTAGAAAAGCAAAATAAAATTTTCTTGGTGACTTTTCACATTCTCTGAGCAATACTCTGATAACATCATAAATTCTGATAAGCAGTCGTGACTCACTTACACTGAGAAGCCACTGTAAAAAGGAATTTCAAAAGATGCATAAAATGAGCACAAAACAGTTGAGGTGGACTCATGCATGAACTCATTCTATAGTAGACTTCAGAATAATAACATATTTTGAGCAAAGTTCTTAGTTATGCCTTATTTCTAAGATGTACTGAAGTGAATCAGGCTTTACTCTTTGTCTGATATTTAGCTTATTGCACGCACTTACACTCCATATGAATGATGAAAATTACTGTGGTGATAAATGTTGTTTCAGATGAACAGTTTAAGTGTCAGTTGCATAAATTCTGAGGACAAGTTCTAATAGAAGTTCTGATGATTAAGTTCTGATGAAACCATATCAGTATTTATGTGAAGAATTAGAGAAATAAACATTCACTTTTCGAATAAAGGAGCCATATTCTGATGACTTTTAAATTCTGATAATAATCAAGTTCTGATGCTGACGTGGCAGTATTTATTTACTTAGTTTATTTTTAAGTCAATACTTGAACGGTAATATTATTCAGAATATTGGTTTATGTGAGATAAAGCAGTAATAATCATTTGTTTAGTGGGAACAATTTTTTTTTAAAACTGAACGTGTAATGTAATCATTACTTATTTACCGTGCTCATTAACTTTTGCATTAACTACTGCATGGTTGACAGGTGTAAAGAACTGTTCCACTTCTCAATAACTGCTGTCACGTGGGTTGTCTAAGTAAAAGAGTTAAAAGATTTTCAAATCTTTTATTCACATATCTCTTCTATTCACTGTCTCTCTTTTTCTTATTTTATCATATTTTCTGACAGCTTTCTATACAGACTTTTCATCAAACACCTTTCAGGAAAACTAATTTTTCACTTATTTTCGATGGCGCCCAAGGATTTAATTGTTGATGGAGCCAAGTTTGTACCAAATAACTATGCTGCAATCCTGAACAAGGCTGGAGCTCCATCAGATCTGCACTTTGTGCAAGATTTATTAGCCAATAGTGAGATTGGGTATGCTTTGACCCAACCTCAAACTATTTCAAGCAAACAAGTGCTGACATTTTGGTGAACTGGGCTTTTTGATAATGGTGGTGCTACTGGTACTCCAAGAATTGTTTTCACATCAGGAGATGTCGAGCATGTTGTTACTCCTGGAGCAGTTCGTAAATCTCTCCACTTACCTGAAGGTTTTACATTCTCCACAGTGGAGGATCCTGTTTTACAACAGCTTATGGCAGCCTGGGCTATGAGAAAAGTTTGGGAAAGCTGGGTCAACTGAAAAGATCAAATATCAGAAAGGAATGGAGCCTTTTCTTTGATTGTATCACAAAGGCATTCGCCAATAAATGCTCCAACTTTGATGCTATTCCCATCATGAGTCAGCAAATTGGGTATGCCCTTATTCATCAAACTCATTTTGATTTTGCAAGTGCTGTGCTAGGTTTCATAGGGGATAGGATGACAGAGGATAGGAATGTAGTATACTTTGCTAGATTCTATCAGCTTATATATACTTTTTGTTGTGCTGATGAACCCCAACTAGACAGTGATTTAATTCCACCCTTTAAGCTTGCAAAAAGGGATTTTAATGATTTGTTAAATGCTGACAATAAGAAACAAGTGCTGAGACCCTTACAGATTCCTCAGTCAGTAAAACAGATCTTGGTAAATGCTGATCCACAAGCATATACATCTGTCTATCCCGATGTCCAACCCACCAACTCATCAAAACCAACCCAATCTTCATCCGCACCTATCACAACTACACAAACACCTCAAACTTCTCAACCTCAACCAACTCAACCCTCCATCAGGACATATTACAAACCAACACAATCACCTCAACCTCAACCTTCAGCACATCCAGTTAAGCCTTCATCTTCAAAACCCAAGAGGACTAAGATAGTACCTCAGTCTCAACAGAAGAGAAGGAGAATTGTTCTGAGAGATGAGTCAGATAATGAGGAATAGGTTCCAATATCAGAACCTGTTGTTGTAGAAGCTGAGAAGATCTCTTCTCAGAAAGATACTGAAACTGGGAGTTCTAGGCCCCTCAAAAGGCTTAGAAAGCTAAATTCTGATGATGAAGCTCCTACAGTCTCAACTTCAGCAAAGAGACTTAAAAAGCAAAGAGCCAGGAGGGATGTAAGTGAATCATCACACTCTGAAGAAGTTCTGGAAGAAGTAGCTAAGGAAGGGGGTCAGGAATCTCTGATCCCAACAGAACCTATAGTAATTGAATTACTTCCCACAGCTAAATCAGACTTTACTCAAGCTCAAAAGTCTCTTATTCAAGAGCAAGAGGATATTCCAGAGCAAGTGCCTACACCTCCCGTGTCTCCTATAATTGATCCAGTACATGCTGAAGACCCAGGTACAAGTGCTGAAATAGACATACATAACTTGGTTGTGCCTGAGGTTCTGTACTTGGAAGCTCCACCAACTCAACTCACTCCACTAACAACACCAATTTTGGATGCTGATTATAATGCAAACATTCCAACAACACCAGTTCTGAATCTAAATGATGAAGATCAGATTGAAGGTGGGCATCAAAATTTGGATGTTGATCAGAACTTAGTTGCAGATCAGAATTTAGAGGATGATGTTGAAGCCTCTAGAGCCTCACATACTGTTATTTTATTAGAGGATGCTGATACTGCAGGCTCTGTAAGTTCTGATGTTGACAATGCTGAATCTATTGGTGAAGCTGCTACTAATCTAGATGCTGATGCAGTTGGTCCTTCAGGACATGTACCTCAACAAACAGTTAATAAAGCTGATTTGATCAAGAAGTTTGTTAGAGAGGATGCACCAGTACCTTGGAGTGAAACTCCTAGAGGAAAGGAGTGGACTAAGGAATGGAACACAATTTGTTTTGTTCCTACTGAAAAAATTCTTGCTGAGCACCTGGCTAAGGCTGATGAAATGCTGATAAATGATAATTTCAAGGCACAACTGAGAGTTACTGCAATGAGTACTAGGCACCTTCAAGGTCAACACTCAATAACTCATGACAAGGTGAACAAAATTCAAGAATCACTGATCCAACAAGATATGAATATCAAATTAGAAAAGAACAGATTTTTAAGCCAGCCTTTGACCGAATTGGGTATATTGAAAAGACTCAGGAGAAGCAACAAGATCAGATTTCTGAAATTCTAAAGAATCAAGCTTCTCAGCAAACTCAACTCAATGAGATCCAATCCTCAGTGGAATTGCTTGTCTCTCTTCTTCTACCTGCTGATGCCAAAAAGGGGGAGAAAGTGATTAAGTCCAAATGCAAATCTAGTCAAGTACTGAAGGGTAAGGATGATGGAAATGATGACCAGGGAAACTCTGGAACGGGTAGAGGTCATGGTCAAGGCAAAGGTTTTTCATCAAGCAAAGCTGTAACTACAAGTCAAAGAATAAGTTCTGATACTGGGAGAAGAATAAGTTCTGATACTGGTAAAATGATAAGTTCTAGTGAACATCTGGAACTTGATGAAGAGATTTCCAAAAGGCTATTCCTAAAAGACAATCCAGGCATGGATATTGAAAGTCTGAAGGAAGAAGAAGCCAGACTTAAAGCAGAAAATGTCAAGTCAAAGTCTAAAGCTCAAGTCATGGAAAAGAAGCCACCTAAGCCTAAGGGCATTATGATAAAAGAAAAGACAAATTCTGAGGCAACCAAAGCCAAATCACAAGTGGAGGTATATCCTAGATCCAAGGGCAAAGCAAAAATTGATGAACCTGTAAAGGTATATATGCCAATCATGGATCTAGAGACAAAATCTGATGAAGATGCTAGTCTGATTTTTAAGAAAAAGGATATTCAAACAACCTCCTACAGAGCTCATGTTGTTCAAGATCAGGACTTAGTAAATTCTGATATTACAGTGAAGCAAGCAACCTCTGACATAGCTCAAGTTGTCTTGATATCAGAAGATAAAGAAAAGGAAACCTCTGGAATTGCTTATGTTAAACCTTCAAAGATACTACTACTAGGATTCACCAAAGCTCAACAGACTCAACCTTTGAAGACTACATTAAGTGGTTTTAAAGCAAGAGTTGTTCAAGGAAAGGAAGCAAGAAACAAATCAGGATTGGGTAGTTCTAAAGAGAAGAGAATAAATATTACTACCAATGATCCAACTTCCTTAAGTGAACCAGGAGTAGGAGCAACTCCTGAGAGATTGAATCAACTTGAATCTGTACAAATGGTTTACCACTCTGTTTTGAAAGGAGATATCATGTTATACTTTATGATAGATGGGAGGGTATTCCAGATCAGGGAGAATGCTATTCCATTGAAGTATTTTGAAGAACTGGAACATGTTCTATTTCTACTTCAAGTAAAAAACAGATCAATAGATGGTGCTGCAGGTTGTTTAAAATCAAATATTCAAAGGCAGAAGAAACTTTACTCTGTAAAGTCTGACAGGCCATACTGTCCTAAGTACATATCTCACAGTGGAGATATTGTTGAAATGAAGCCTAATACTGCTAAAATCATCACTACATTTTCTGGTATTAAGGGACTTGAATTCAATCTAGAGTCTGATAAAGCCTATATCATCAGACTGGATCAGGATATAAGAAAAGCTAAAATAAATGATCTCAGGGCTGCTATCTTTCAAACTGGTGAAGATAGAGTTGAACTGAAAAATGCTAAAAGGAGGATGGTCAATGAACTTGAATATGCTGAGAGATGTCTGTTGAAGAACTATCTCAGAACAACTCCTGATATCAAAGAGAACAGAAATTGAAGCCAAGTCGAAGATCTACAACTGCTTAGATTTTGAAGGATATACATACTGAAGCTGATATCAAACTTTAAGGATGGTAAAGCTACAAGGACTGTAAGTTGTAGTTATCTAGTCAAATTCTCAAACATTTGTACTTAATGTTTTTGACATCATCAAATATCTGTTAAACTTGTATATTATGCTAATTTACAAGTTGGGGGAGATTGTTAGATATATTTGTGATATCATGTCTAAATGATTTGTGTTTAGTTTTCAGATCTTACTTAACAGGATAAATCAGGACTTAACTGGAAATCAGTACTTATACTGAAGTCAGGACTTAAGATATCAGAACTTAAGTTGTCAGAACTTAAGTTATCAGGAGATAATATCAGGACTTAAGGAGATGTTCAGATAAGGAAGACGGCTGATTGAAAGGAAAGAAGATCAAAATAAACATAAGAAGAGATATGCATGGAGAAGAATTCTATGAAGAATAGAATACTTGGAAGAAAAGATAACTAGTTGATATATATTAGGAAGCAGAATTATATTCGATATAAATTAGAAGACTATCTTGTAACTATGTAGTATATAAACACAAACATAGGGTTTACACTATATGTGTTATCTTAATCGAGATTATTATTCATTGTAACCCTAACAGCTCTCGTGATAATTTGTTCATCACTGAGAGAGAACAGTTCTTTGTAACCGAGTTTATTATGTTGAATAAAATATGTGTTCTGTTACTTGAGTTCTTATATTCGATTTGATTGTAGTAAACACTGTATTCAACCCCCTTCTACAGTGTGTGTGACCTAACAAGTGGTATTAGAGCAATCTGTTAACATACATACAGTAAAGATCCAAAAACAATCATGTCTGAAGAAGCATAAACTCCATCCAAGCCCACCAAAACTGAAGAAACTCTAAAGACTCAAATCCATAATCGATATGAGACTATTAGGGTTCCCATACTGAAACTCCAAAGACTCAAATCCATAATCGATATGAGACAAAGCACTTTATGGCCTTAAGCAAGCTCCTAGAACATGGTATGAGACTTTAGCTCAATTCCTTCTGGAAAGTGGATTTCACAGAGGTACAATTGATAAAACACTGTTCTACCTCAACCATGGAAAGGACTTACTTTTGGTACATATATATGTTGATCATATCATATTTGGTTCTACAAATGCCAAACTCTGTGAGAGGTTTGCAAAGCTAATGCGGTCAAGATATCAAATGAGTATGATGGGAGAACTCAGCTATTTTCTGGGACTTCAAGTCAAGAAAAATGAAGAAGGTACTTTCATCTGTCAATCCAAGTACACCAGAAATTTACTGAAGAAGTTTGGAATGCAAGACATTTCAACTGCATCCACTCCCATTACCACTGCAACCAAGTTAGATAAAGATACTGCATCCACTCTGAAAATAATTAATAATTCATAAATCATTATAAAATCATATAACAGTCCAAAAATTACCAGAAAAATATCACAATTATCTAAATTTTATTCTGGACATATAATAATTCAAATACTCAAATAATATCACATATAAACACCCAAACATCAATTCCAATTATCAGATAATTCACCAAAATTCACATAAAAATCACATAAACAATTCCTAATAATAATAATAATATTTGGAAAATATGGGATATTACAAAAATCATCTACACCAATACTGGAGATAAATTCTGATTCTCAGAATTTAAATGAAGTTGTTCCTGAATCTCCAGTTGCTTCACACACTATTGTGCTGTCAGAACATAATGAGTCTTCCTCATGTTCTGAAGACAATGTTTCTGTTAAGACTCCAGTTCCCATACTAGGCAAGGAAGCATTGGTGAAGAAATTTGTTGAAAAGGAAGCACCTATTCCTTGGGAGGATACTCACAAAGGTGTGGAGTGGACCAAGAAGTGGAATGACACTGATTTCATTCCAAGCTCTAACGTTCTGACAGAGCATATTGCTAAAGCTGATGAGTTGCTCACAAATGCTGATTTAAAGACACAACTCAAGATCACTGCTCTATCTACCAAACATCTTCAAGGTCTACATTCTTCTACTCATGAAAAGGTTCATACACTAAAAGAACATGCTGATAAGCTAGATCTACAGCTCAAGCTTGACAAGAACAGATATATCAGACCTACTCTTGAGAAAATTGAAGCCATTGAGAAGATTCAAGAGAAGCAACATGCCCAAATTGATGAGGTCCTGGTTAACCAAGCTTCTCAGAAAGCTCAATTGGATGAGATCCAGTCTTCAGTTGAAATTCTTCTCTCTCTCTTACTTCCTGATGATGCTAAAAAGGGGGATAAGGTAGTTAAGTCCAAATGCTCACCTGCTCAAATACTGAAGAAACGGATGATAAAGGTGATGACCAGGGAAACTCTGATAAGAGCAAAGGTCAAGGAAAAGTTCAAGGAAAATCTTCACAGAAAGTAATTTCTGATGTTAGCAAATCTTCTACATAGAACAAGTCAAGTTTTGATAAGCAAAGTATGATGTCAAGTTTTGATATTCTGATTCAGTCAGGATCTAAAGACTCTAAGAAGTTTTTACAAACTCTGAAGCTAAAAGGGAAGCAGACTACTGTTTATTACAAAGATCCTAAAATCCAGACACTTGATGAGGAGATAGCTGGAAGATTATTTCTGAAACAAAATCCAGGAATGGATTTGGAAACTCTCAAGGAGGAAGAAGCTAGATTTGCAGCTGAAAAGACAAATCTAAAGTCTAAAGCTTCTGATGCAAAGAAACATCCAACGCCTAACGAAAAAGGCATTGTGATCAGGGAAAAGTCAAATTCTGAGACTTCAAAGTCCAAGACTAGATCACAAACTGAGATTGATCCTAAGTCAAAAGGAAAAGAAAAGATTGATGAACCTTTAAAGATTGAGAAAAAGACAAGTTCTTCCATTCCAATCTATCAAGCTACAATGCATGATGATGATTTGATAGAAGATGAAACTGTTCAAATTCTAAAAAGAAGAAAGTTAATTAAAGAATCTAAAATAACATGTGACACTGCTCCAGTTGTTCAGAATGAAGAACAGCAAGTTACAGAAGAAACAACAAATTCTGATCAAGTTGATTTGAAAAAGATGACAATTGCTGATAAGAAGAAGCTGTTATGGAAGAAATCTACTCCAGTTGAACCAAAATCCAATCTTATGATTAATAAACTCACAACATTTGGGTTGAGAGCTAAGAAACCTAGAGATAGAGCTGCATTAGGTTCTGATGAAGAGAAGATACAAACAACAGTAGAAGTTACTCTAAGAGATCCTTTCATGTTGACAGACAAACCATATGAACAAATTAAACAAAAGCACATTGACAAAGTGCTGTCTGCTCAAATTGTGATAGATGCTCATAATAAGGATAATCTAAAGGATAAATTAATCTTATTTCTCAATGACAGACTAACTTACAGACTAGCTGATACTGATGTGCTAAAGAAGTGTGTCAGAGAGATTTAACATATTCACTATCTTCTGGAAGTAAAATATGATATTACAAGAAGATGGTCAGAATGCATTTTGAAGGCTATAAGAGATCTACTTAGAATCTCTGGTACAAAGACTTCTCAGTATATACCAATGATTACTGAAGATGGTGGAAGAGAAATTTCTATGCTGAAGAACTCTGCTAAAGTGGAAGTTATTCTGAAAGGAAGATGCTTATGTTATAATGAAAACTCTTCACATTCTAGAGTTATCAGAGTTGGTGATGGACTTGAAAGAACATCAATTCAAGCTCTCAGAATAGCCATTTATCAAATTGGTGACAGGAAAGATGAAGAACTGATGTAGGTCAAAACACAGTTAGTTGAAGTTCTGAGAAAAGCTGAAGATAAGCTGAAGATAAGCTGGTAAAAGATTTTGTTAAGAATCATTATGGATTCAGATTAATCCAGTAATGTTGGTAAAGCTACAAGGACTATAAGTTGTAGTTAATAGTCTTATTAAACTCTTATTGCATTTGAACTTAAATATTTTTGACATCATCAAATCTATTAACTTGTATATTTTTGCATAATTTACAAGTTGGGGGAGATTGTTAGATATATTTGAGATGTCATGTCTAATATGTTTCATGTTTAGTTTTCAGATCTTAACAAACAGGAAATATCAGTACTTACTGAAATCAATACTTACTGGTAGTCAGATTTAAGGATACCAGAACTTAGGTTATCTGAAGATAAATATCAGAAGATAGATATCATAACTTAAGTACAGGAAGACTTATAGTTAAGGAAGGAAGCTGATCTACAGGAAAGAAGATCGAGACTAAAACAAAAGAAGATATGCATGGAAAGAGTTAGAAGATAAGAAGAATTGTATAAGATATCTGATTGATATATTTTAGGAGACATAATTATATTCCATATCAATTAGATTTATCTTGATACTGTGTACTATATAAATATAGACATAGGTTTACACTATATGTGTTATCATTATCGAGATACATTATTCATTGTAACCTAACAGCTCTCGTGATATTTGTTCATCATTGAGAGAGAACAGTTCCATTGTAACAGAGTTTATTATATTGAATATATCTGTTTACTGTTACTTGTGTTCGAAATCGATTTGATTGTATTAAAACTGTATTCAACCCCCTTCTACAGTATTGTGTGACCTAACAGACAATTATTTGTAATGACTTAGGTGTAATTAATACATGGTATTAAATTTGACAATTATTTATATTATTAATGAGGGGTAATATAGTAATTTTAAATGGAATAAAATGTCTCATCCAAGTTTGGATATCTTAACTAATATAACTTAAAGTTAAAAAGTGTCATATAAGTAATATGAAGAACGCACCTTACAAGTTATTTAGGTGTTTGAATAATTTTATGTAAATATTATTTATAAGTTGTTAATGTGTTTGGTAAATTATAAATTATAAGTTATAATTTTCAAAAATTAAAATTTTAATATAATAATATAATATAATTCCTCTTACGAGAAATTATTTTAAGGATGAATTTTTTCGGCCTTTATATTTTATAGCCAATATGAGACACATCCATTTTCAAAACTCATATGTTAATGAAATGTATACATGTTATATTATTGAAAAATATGGTATGATGTGAGATTCACTTCTTTTCAATTCTATATTTTCGTAAAAATTGTATTTGAAAGTGTTTAAATTTTTTAATTTTTATAATTGTTACCGTGTAACATGGAAATTCATTATTTGACAATATCATGTTAATCGATTACAAAAAATTGAGTTCATTTGTGTGGGTTACCTTAATTTCTTATATTTTATATGTATGTGTATTTGTACATATGTTTATTTGTATGTATGTATATATGTATGTATTTCTGTGTGTGTATGTGTGTATGTATGTATTAATTATTGTGAACTTATATTCCAAATTATAATCCAAGTATTATAAGTATCTAAATAAGAATACGATGTTTATTTTTCGTTCGAAATATAGTTTCTTATACTATAATTGGAATAAGTAAAATATTACATATGATATATTAAATGTGATAATAATAAATATATAAAATTATAATAATATTAGAATTTAGGTCTATACTTATAAAAATACATATATAATATAAGTATAAGCCCTTAATATAAAATAATGGAGTAGTAATAAATATATATTTATTAGTAATTAATAAGCTAGATATAATTAATATATGTTATTAAATTTAATATGTATTAATACATATTCATGAGGAGTACTTAAGTAATTTCAAATTATTAAATTGTCTCAATGAACTCCTAGTTGCTCTATTATATATATAACTAGCATAATAACCAGTGCAAGGCACGGGTCATTTTCCAAGATTTTTTTTATACACCATACAATTAGTAAAATTCTTGATCATTTTCTTATTGATAAATATTATATAACGTTTAAAACATATCAAATACAAGTTGAGTATCTATCAATGTGTATGATTTCATTTAAAATATTAATAACGTTCATAACATTTTTAATATATCTCATTAATCATAATACATATTTTTTGTCTGTGTCGTGTAATTTGTATTTACTAAATGAATACAAGCAGAGCAATCACTGTACGTGTAAAAGGAAAAAATTGAAGTTAATCCATCAAATATTGTCAATATATTTATAAAAAGAAACTAAAAATTAACATATATGTATATTACAGAGTCGAGTAATTTTTTTGAGTTTTGGTCAAATAAACCCGGAGTAATGAGATATTCTATTACTGAAATCATTACTAATTTACAATTATCTTGCTTAATTTAAAAGGATTAGTAATGCACAATTAAAGTGTTCAAGACCTGCAATCGTAATATTCAACAAAGTAGAATTTACACAACAATTAAAATAAGTTTATTTTTTATGAAAATGTTTTTTTTAATTCAACGTTTATGTTGATTTAATATCATTGCTAATGTCTTAATTCATTATCTAAAGTTGATCTCGGCCGTGTACTTAATTTTTAATCCTCTCTATTATATCAAGTTAATTTTATAAGATGTCAGATAATTGTCAATTCATAAATTAAATTTGAAATAATTTATTTAGTTTTTAACACGTTGAGAAAAAACTTAAATTTAAATGATCATTCTTATTTTCAGAACATAAAAGACTTTTGTTATTTTTTTCCAGTTGTTAGGTCACACAACAGTGTAGAAGGGGGTTGAATACAGTATTTATACAATCAAATCGATTTAACACAAGTATGTAACTATAAATCAAGTATATTGAATAAACTCTGTTATAATAAAAACTGTTGTTCTCTCTCAGTGATGAACAAATATCACTAAGAGCTGCTAGGTTACAATGTATAATCTTTCCGATGATGATAACACATATAGTGTAACACATATGATAACACATATGAAAGTCTTCCTGCACTTAAGTTCTGATATGACCTTAAGTTCTGATATTAAGTTCGGACTTCCAGTAAATCCTAATTTCAATAAGTCCTGATATGTCCTATTTGTTAAGATCTGAAAACTAAACATGAATCATATAAGACATGACATCTCAAAAATATTTAACAATCTCCCCCAACTTGTAAATTATGCAAAATATACAAGTTAATAGATTTGATGATGTCAAAAAAATTTAAGTACAAATGCAAATAAGAGTTTAACTAGATAACTAACTACTACTTATAGTCCTTGTAGCTTTTACCAATCTCACTGAGTCAATCTGAATCCATAATGATTCTTGAAAAAGCTTGATATCAGCTTTTCTTCTTTACTCCTCAGGACTTGAGACATTGTAGATTTAACTTGCTTCATCTCTTCATCTTGACTCCCAATCTGGTAGATTGTAGTCCTTAAAGCAGAGATATGGTTTCTTTCTAAACCATCATTCAGTCTTATTACCCTAGGATGAGAAGAATCTTCATTATAGCACATACATTTCTTATTCAGTAACACTTCAAGCTTAGCAGAATCCTTCTTCATAGGAATTTCACTTCCATCATCTTTAACAATATTAGGAATGAATTATGTAACCCTTGAACCAGAAATTCTTGCTTTATCTCTGATGGTCTTCAATATAAAATTTGACCATCTCCTGGTAATATCAGACTTTACCTCTAAAAGGTAATGAAAGAATTGAAGTTCTTTCAGTGATTCGTTCAGCACATCTGATTTTGACATCTGATATGTCCTTCCATCTTCAAGAAATAAAATCAGATTTTCTTTGACATTGTGCTTGTCATGAGCATCCGGTAACACTTGAACAGAGATAATCTTATCAAGGTGTTTCTGTGTAACATCTTCAAGAGGTCTGTCAGTCAAAAGAAATGGATCTCTAGTAGAAACTTCAACTCCTGTCTTGATCTTTGCTTCATCAGAACCTAGTCCCACCCTGTCTCTTGGTTCTCTAGCATTTAACCCAATAGTCATGAAAGTAGACATCAATTGGCTTTTCTTTGGATCTGATGGTTTGACATTTTTCCACAAAAGTTTCTTTTTATCAGCTACTTCCATCTTGTCTAAATCAACTTGAGCATTGTTAGAGGTTGATGTCTTGATGATTTTATCAGAACTTGTTATTTCTGTTGTAGCTTGCTGTTCTTCACTCTGAACAACTTGAGCCTTGTCAGAGGTTGTCTTGAATTCTTCAGTAATCTTCTTTCTTTGCAGAGTTTGAACATCTTCATCTTCATCAAGAGTATCATCAGTAACTTGAACCATTTTGCACACTAGTTTTATCATAATTTAAGGAATTTTTATCTCCAGTGGCTTGATTGGTTCATCAACTTTTCCCTTCCCTTTGTCTTTGGGATCAATCTCAGATTATGATCTTGTTTTGGGATTTGATGCCTCAGTATGTGACTTCTTCTTGATCACAATGCCTTTTACCTTAGGCCTTGAAGGTTTCTTTGCAACGGAAGCTTTTGTCTTTAGATTTGTCTTTTCAGCTTTAAATCTAGCTTCTTCCTCCTTGAGATTTTCTAAGTCCATTCCTGGATTATGCTTCAAAAATAATCTTCTAGCAATTTCCTCATCAAGTGTCTGAAACTTGGGATCTTTGTAGTAGACTATAGTCTGCTTTCCCTTGAGCTTCAGAGTTTGCATAAACTTTTGAAAATCTTGACTTCCACCTTGTATCAGAACATCAGGCTTTGTCATCAAACTTTGCTCATCAGAACTTGATATCATAATTTGAGTATCAGCAGTTGCTATCAGATTTTGAGTTTTAGCAGCTTCAAAACTTGTCTTCTTTTGAATAGAATATTTGCTTGCATCAGTAATTAGTTTCCTAGAAGAAACCTTGTTGTTGTGCTCTTTACCTTGAACTTGACCTTTACCCTTGTTAGGGTTTCCCTAGTCATCAGCTTCATCATCTTTCTTCTTCAGTATTTGATCATTAGAGCATTTGGACTTAACTATCTTCTCCCCCTTTTTGGCATCATCTGATAATAGGAGTGAGAAAATGTAACACCCCCAGATCCGGGGTCAGGGATCCGGGTCGTCACGGTCTTTCTTTCCACAATATCACTTAACTGAATTAATAATAAATAACCTCATGCTGTGACCCCACACTAACACACACCACAACCCGTTATAGTCTCAGAGATGAAATTGAAATAAGTACAAGTCTTTGAATCCACAATTTAAAAGTTATTACAACCCAAAATGATTACTTGATAAGTTTACAATTAATTGCCATTATCTGCCACAAGTTATAATTATACATAATTGATTCCCAAAAGTAGAAGGTCTGATCTATAGATAGATCTACCTCTGCAGCTATAGCAGCTATGATCTCAACGGGAAGGCGCGGGGCGCGTCCCACGCTCTTGCGCTGGGTCTGCTTGAGTCTGGCCATCTTTCCTAACTGTTGTTGTGTGATGAAGAAATAAAGCAAGAGTGAGCATTACAGCTCGCAAGATAATATATAGTGTAAACAATAATGCAAGTATCTAAATGAATAACTTACTAAAATCCTTTATCAAGTATAAGATAATTACTTACTGGATATAAGCTAAAACAAGGGATGAAGTCACCAAATGCTTCACTATACTTATATCATTTATAAAACTACTTGAACTACCATTGTTCAAAGTATACTAAGTTTTCGACAGTTCATCACATAGATGAGACTACAAGATAAGATTTGAATAGATTAAATCTTTGAAATATTATTGAATGAAATGAAGTTATGAGATACTTCATTAAGTCCCAATATATATATCCACATATATATCTCTTATACATTTCCTGAAAACCTCTGTCATGTAAAGTATGAACAGAGTTTGTAACATCCAATGAATTTTTGGTAAGGAAAAGAATTGTGGCATAAACCCGATATCTTGTAGATCAGGCAAAGATACCAATAAGTAACCTTTTCTACTGTAGATGGATGAATTCATCGCCGGTCATCACCCTGGCCGCATTCGGACCTCGCGCTAGACCGTTACCCGGCCACTCACGCGTGGATGGACTGTCACCCAGCCTCTTACACCTTCATAGACCGTACCCCGGCCTGTCGCTTATGCCGACTCAATCAGATGGACTTACTTCCCGAACATTGGGCAAGTAATCAAATTGTTGTCTCAAAACAGCAACCCCGTTGCGAATATAAAATACACCACAGAGCCGGATCCCTCAGGTTTTGAGCGAGTATTTAAATCCCCTTAAAAGGAAGATCTTAAATATAAAAATGAGTTTTGGGATCCGCTCTAACCTTTAAAAATCATTTTGAAGACTCGAAAATATTTTTAAGAATGTTTGGAGTAATGCCGATTTAATAAAATAAATCAGTCCCAATATATTAGAAAATATCTGAATATTATTATTTAAATAATATTCCCATAAGGATAATCCTTATAAAAATTATTGAAGTAAAAGTTTTAAAACTCATACTTGAAATGGATATTAAATAACCAAAGATATACTTATACGAAAGTATGATCTTTATTTGAATAATCGAAAATAAGTTTGATTATCGAAACATTATTCTTTAATAAAATAAAGAATGTTATTTAATAAATAAGCGGAGTCATAAGTCCTCAAATGAATATTCAAAATAATATTCATTAAATAAAATAAAGCGAGTCATAAATCCTCGAATGAATATTCAACTAATATTCATTAAATAAAATAAAGTTATCGAATAAACCTTATTCGATTAATAGTTTTGAAAACTATATCAATATATATATGTAAATATATATATATATATAATATACTCGGGAACATCGACTCCCGGTTTTAGAAAATGTTCACCTTGGGGTTCCCTATACTAAGGGTATACGCAATTACTGCTTATCTCTAGCATAGGTATTATGCAACTGAATCAGCAGATATATATCAAGATTACGAAACAAGCATGCATATATACCATATCACATGCTCCAATATATCGCTAGAATTTGCTAATTAACCATCATGCATCTATCACAAGATAATGCATATACATATGTATACATCACAACAACAGTATAACGGGTAGAAAACTTGCCTGAGCAACTGGGGGTGACAAATGGCTTGGGACGAGTCTGGTAACCTATAAACAACATATAAGTTGGAATTAAACCAAAGTCGCTTATGAATCTATACTTTAACCAATTAGACTCTAACACTCGCTTTGCGCTCAAGGATTCCCTTAAGTCGCTCGAGTACCCTCGGCTCCACCATTTTTAATAAATTAACCATTAAGGGTTTTAAGGTGATTCTTTTGCGAGTGCCTTACCAACTGCCTAATACACTTTACATAAATGATTCATACTCCAATTAGTCCTTTAAGGTCTTTAACCTATGTTTCAAAATAAGGTGAGGGGTGATGGTTCGTTCGCGAAACGCCGTTACTTAAAATGGTCGTTTCTCCTAAACCGTACATCGGATTCAAACGAACCACATATCAAAACGAAGCTCGTAACATGAACTATCTAATAATGGCAATGGTCAAAATTTAACAGGGAGTTCTCGGGTCCTGATATTAAGAGAAAAAACAGTCTACAGTGAATCGGACATTACAACGACTATATTTACGCGATTACCAATTTTATTCTACTCCAAACCAACCACCAATCAACCACAATTCATTCATAAAACCAAAATCCATCCATACCATACTACAACAGCCCAACAACTCAATATTACCAATTCATACTTATTTCTCAATCATGAACTAAGAGTTTACTTGAGTTTATTAACTAATCATCAAGATTTACAACTCCAAAACATAATAAAACCAACCAATCTCTAAGTCTACAAGAATCATGCTTCTCATGAACCATAACAACAAAACTAAACCTAATACTCAAGTAAAGTTAGGGTTTGGAGGGGTTATACCTTCCTTGGAGAGTGGAGAATCAAGTAATTAGCTTGGAATCACCCCTAAAAGTCCTTATCCAAGCTTAATCTAAACAAAAACTCAAGAACAAAAAATTAAGTTCTTGAAAAACACTATTCACCATCTTCTTCCATGATTTTTAGGAAGAGATTGTGAATGAATTAGAAGCTCAAACTTATAGGATAACTATATCTATGCATAAGGAGTCTTAGATAATTACCTCACTAATTAATGAAGCTTGGAACTAGGATTTTGAATTTTTATTTCTTTGAAGAAGAAGAAAGCCGAGAGCTTTTGATGAAGAAAGTGAAATAAACTTTGTGTTTTGGTGAAATGATTTGTTGGTTGGTTGATTTTGTTTTGTTTTGATCATTTTTAACCATGAAAATTTGTGTGGTTATTAATCAACCACACCTCCTTCCCTTATGTCATGCTTAGGTCATCCTGTGATGTCACCCTCCCACACTTGTCCTCTTCTTGTTGGTGAGGTGACATCACTCCCCTCTAACCCTTTGCTTAACTCTTAATCACTTGGCTAATGACCGCTGATCTGTTATACGGTTCGCTTAACTTTCGTTCTCGTTTATCGTTTGAGGGATCATACCCGAGATCTTATTACTTGGGTTTCCTTAACCTTTCTCAGTACATTATATTCCTTTTATGATCCTCTCTTATAATCCTTTAATTTAAATCCTTTTTATCCTGTTATCTTATGCTCAATTCTTTCGGTATCTGGTGGATTTTCGGGAAAAATCAAAGTGTTCGGAATTGGATTCTGACGATCTTTACATACACTTATATACCATATAGAGTACTAATAAAATCTCAGAATATCAATCAAAGAACCCCTACATAGTGTGGCAAGAAAAGTTTTCTTATTCAGCAATATCAGCAAAAACACTATTCATAAGGGTTAAAAAAAATTCAAAATTTTGGGGTTATTACAGAGAAGAAGTTCCACTGAAGATTAAATATCATTCAATTGAGCTTGTTGTTAGGAATATGTGTATTAGTTTGATGATAAGTTAAACAAAACACTTAAGTAGAAATCTAGTGTTTGTAGCCTCAACGGATAAGACCATTCTGGCTATCAGTTGATGGAGTAGCTTTACTTAGAAATAAGTTTAGTATTGTAGCACATTTCAGTTTCTGTATTTAAGTTATAATTCTTAGATGATTGTGGGAAATTATAAGCCATGTTGACTACTAGTGGATATGCAAATAGGAGGGCTAATTGTAAATATTCCATGCCTTGTAATTTTGTATAAGTGAAGTAGTATCAACTGATAAATTAAAGGCCTTCAACGGATGAGAAACAAAGCTTCAACGGATGTCTCTAAAGCTTCAACGGATAACATCCATCAACGGATGAGTGCATCAACGGATAAAGCTTCAACTGCTAATGCATCAACGGATAAAGCCATCAACGGATGAAAGCTTCAACGGATGCTCAGTTCAATAGCAATTGACAGTGACAATTCATAAGCTGACAGAGGCACATGGGTTGACATAGACAATTGGAATGCGGTAGCCTCTTGGAGGAATCAAGAAAATGCAGCATTTCCATTCTGGTGCAAACAAGGAAGTATTTAAAGATTCACAGATTATCCTAGATCACATTGGATAGAGAAATGAAGAAGAAACATGTGAAGAATCTTTTTAATTGTATTTGTACTTTTGTTTTCACTTGTAAACTTGGTGATATATAAACCAAGTTGCAGCTAGTAATTAGATGGTGAATTTTCCAGAGCTGTTTAGAAAAACATAGAGAGAAAATCATCTAGTTTGTACTAGGACGCAACTATGATCAATTCTTTTGAATCACAGATTTTCTGAAATACACATCTCTGGTGGAACAACAAATCCACCAGAAAAGTTTTTAAAGCCTTTGTGTTCTTTGCATTTGTGTTTTGAATATATATTTGTCTGCACCTGCCCAAAGCAATTCACACACAAATGTTCATCAAAACACTTAGCCTTTGGAACTGCTCAAAACTTGAAAAAGTTTTGAGATTTACATTCAACCCCCCTTCTGTAAATCTCATTGTTAGTTCCTTGGGAATAACAATTGGTATCAGAGCAAACTCTTAACTTACAAAGAGTTTAAAGATCTATTCTACTAACATCATGAGTAAGAAGGATATTGGTGTAAAGATTCCAATCCTGGAAAGAGATAATTATCATCACTGGAAAGTGAAGATGCATCTACATCTTCTCTCTCAAGATGAAAGCTACATCAACTGCATTGAAAATGGTCCTCACATCCCTCACAAGGTAGCCACAGCTGCAACTATCACAGTTGCTATTGGACAGTCTATTCCCAAGCCAAAAGCAGAATGGACTGATGAAGATATTGAAGAGGTTCACAAGGACAAGAAAGCCATGGACATTCTGTTTAATGGCCTAGAACAAGATATGTTTGATAATGTCATTAACAACCAAACTGCTAAGGAAATTTGGGATACTATGCAACTTATCTGTGAAGGTACTGAACAAGTCAGAGAAAATAAAATACAGCTTCTCATTCAACAGTATGAATACTTTCATTTTGAAGAAGGAGAATCACTAAATGATACCTTCAATAGATTTCAGAAACTGTTGAATGGATTGAAGCTGTATGGCAGAGTGTACCAAGTCAAGGATTTCAACTTAAAATTTCTGAGGTCTCTACCAAAGGAATGGAAGCCCATGACTGTTTCACTAAGGATTCTCAAGATTATAAGGACTTCACACTTGAAAGATTATATGGAATTTTGAAGACCTATGAACTTGAGATGGAGCAAGATGAGCTGTTGGAAAAGGGAAAGAGAAAAGGTGGATCAGTTGCACTTGTAGCTGACAATGAGAAGACTGAAGCCAGGAATGAAGAAAAGACAATGCCAAGTCTCAAAATTGGCACAAGCAAATCAGAATCAAGCAAGGGAAAGGAGCAAATAGCCGAGGTTGAAGATAGTTCCAGTCAAGATGACTCTGATGATGTTGATGAACATCTGGCTTTTCTGTCCAGGAGGTTTGCAAAGATGAAATTCAAGAAAAATGCTAAATTCACTAAGTCAAACAAGAACATGGTGGACAAATCTAAGTTCAAATGTTATAACTGTGGCATAAGTGGACACTTTGCAAATGAGTGCAGAAAGCCAACCTCTGATAAGAAGAAATTTGAGCAAGTGGATTACAAAAAGAAATATTTTGATTTGCTCAAACAAAAGGAAAGAGCTTTTCTGACTCAGGATGACTGGGCAGCGGGTGGAGCCAATGAAGATGATGATATGGAATATGTCAACCTAGCCCTGATGGCTAATTCTGATGAAAATGAAACTAGTTCATCAAGCAACCAGGTAATTACTACTGACCTCTCTCAGCTTTCTAAGATTGAATGCAATGAAGCTATAAATGATATGTCCAATGAATTATATCATTTGCGTGTTTCCCTTAAATCACTAGCTAAAAAAACACAAGAATTAAAGAGAATAATTTGTTTTTAAGTGATAGGAATGCTGTGTTAGAGGGTAAGGTAATTGAGCTTGAAAAGATTAAAATCAAATGCTTATCTGTTGAGAGTGAACTAGAAGAATCCGTTAAGAAAGTAGAAATTCTTTCTAAATAATTAGAACATGAACAAGATGTAATCAAGGCTTGGAAAACATCTAGGGATGTTAGTGCTCAGATTGTCAAGGTTCAAGGAATTGAATCACTCTGTGAGAATGCCTGGAAGAAAAACAAAAAAGAAGTAGAATTAATTGATGGATTGTCAACGGATGTGGAATCAACGGATGATGAAAGTTATCCATTGAAGGAAGAAAATGACCATCCGTTGAAGGCTCATCAATCAAAACAGGCAAGTGATTCTAAAAAGAACAATTTGAAAAATCTCAATAAGAAGTTTGGTTCAACTTCCAAGAACTTTGTCAAAGAAGAAGCTAGCACATCCAAAGATGCCAGTAAGGTGAATATAGGATACATGACTTTAGATCAGTTGAAAAATAGGCTTAAGATGGTTAAGGATAAAAAGGAAACTAAAAGGAAATCTAACAGAAATGGGAAGGTAGGGATTAACAAACATAACAATTACATACCTGATAAGTATGCTCCTAGAAAAAGTTGTGTGCATTGTAAATGTATTAATCATCTATCTGCTAACTGCAAGTCTGTTAAGAAAGCTCCCATTCCTTTAACTCCTTCCATGCCTAACATGTCTATGTCACCTCTGCATGCTATGCCTGTTATGTCTCAACAGAATCCTCATGCACATTTTGCAAACATGCCATATGTTAATAATCCTTATTTTGCTGCATTCAGTATGCCTTAAATGCCATACAACATGCCTATGTGGAATAATATGTTTGCACAATCTATGCCTTATCAAATTCAACCAAATGTGCTAAATGATTATGTGACTAACTCTACACTTCAACCAACTACATCTGAGACCAAGGTTGACCCAAAGTTACCTAAGTCAAAAGATGAAGGAGGTATAAAGTCTAGGAAAAAGACTAACAAGGCTGGACCCAAGGAAACTTGGGTACCAAAATCAACTTGATTTGATTTTGTTATGTGCAGGGAAAAAGAAGGAATCTATGGTACTTGGACAGTGGTTGTTCAAGGCACATGACAGGAGATTTCACCCTGCTCACAGAGTTCAAGGAGAGAGTTGGCCCTAGCATAACCTTTGGAGATGACAACAAAGGGTTCACTATGGGATATGGCTTGATCTCAAAAGAAAATGTCATCATTGATGAAGTTGCATTAGTTGATGGTCTCAAACACAATCTATTGAGCATCAGTCAACTATGTGACAGAGGGAATACTGTTTCCTTCAATTCTGAATCCTGTGTTGTCACAAGTAAGAAGGACAACAAAGTGGTTCTAACTGGAGTTAGAAAAGGGAATGTGTACTTGGCTAACTTCAACTCTACAGATGCAGAATCAATTACTTGTCTTTTCAGCAAAGCAAGTCTAGATGAAAGTTGGCTATGGCACAAGAAGCTGTCTCATTTGAATTTCAAGACAATGAATGATCTAGTCAAAAAGGACTTAGTTAGAGGAATGCCTCTAGTGGAATTCTCAAGGGATGGACTGTGTGATGCTTGTCAGAAAGGAAAGCAAAAGAGAGCATCATTCAGTAAGAAGCTTGAATGAGGAATTGATGAACCATTACAACTGCTACACATGGATCTTTTTGGACCGGTCAATGTATTGTCAATTTTAAGGAAAAGATATTGCTTAGTGATTGTAGATGACTTCTCAAAGTTTTCATGGACCTACTTTCTTGGATCAAAGGATGAAGCTAGTGAAATCATTATCAATCACATCAAGCAAGTCAACAATCATCCAGATTTCAAAGTAAGGAATATCAGGAGTGACAATGGAACTGAGTTCAGGAATTCTACCATGAGGTTGTTCTGTGAAGAAAATGGGATGATGCATGAGTTCTCAGCTCCAAGGACTCCACAACAAAATGGTGTGGTGGAAAGGAAGAACAAATCACTAATTGAAGCTGCAAGAACAATGCTTGAAGAGTCAAAACTCCCAACATATTTTTGGGCTGAGGCTGTTAACTGTGCATGTTACACTCAGAATATTTCTCTAATCAATCAGGCAAAAGGCATGACTCCCTATCAATTGTTCAAGAGAAGAAAACCAACTTTAAACTTTCTTCATGTCTTTGGTTGCAAATGCTACATTCTAAGGAATCAACCTGATCACAAAGGGAAGTTTGATGCAAAGGCTGATGAAGGAATATTTGTTGGTTATTCTGCTGGAAAATCATATAGGGTCTAGAATCTAAGAAACAACATTGTTATGGAATCTGTGCATGTTGTGTTTGATGATAAAAAGATTGATGGGCTAACAGATGAGGGACATCATGAAGGACTCAAATTTGACAATATTGAGATATATTGTGATGATAGTGAAGATGAGAATGATGGAGAAGGTACCTCGAAAAGAATTCAAAATCTGCCTTTGGATAATGCACAAAATGCTGCATCAGTTGAAAGTCATAATTCAGCATCCGTTGATAGAAGTAATGCAGCATCCGTTGAAAGACAAAGTGCATCATCCGTTGAAGTACATAATGAAGCATCCGTTGATCATAGTCTATCAACGGATAATCAATTCACTTCATCAGTTGATAGAACTCCCAGTTCCTTTCAAATTATCAGTAACTCAGGGGGAGTTTCAACCAATCAACACTCTATCTCACATCATGACAATACTGAGGCAACCTCATCTAGAGCTAATCTACCACCTCAAAGGAAATGGACCAAGAATCATCCTTTTGAATTGATCATTGGTGATGCAACATCTAAGGTGTAGACTAGAAGGGCTACTCAAGATGAATGTCTATACAGTAGTTTTCTATCACAGGAGGAACCTAAGAGAGTGGAAGAAGCTCTATTGGATCCAGATTGGATTTTAGCAATGCAAGAGGAGCTAAACCAATTTGAGAGGAACAAGGTATGGAAGCTGGTACCCAAGCCAAAGAACAAGAGCTCTATTGACACAAAATGGGTATTCAGGAACAAGATGGATGAAAATGGCATTGTCATAAGGAATAAAGCCAGATTGGTTGCCAAGGGCTATTCTCAACAAGAGGGAATAGATTTTGATGAGACATTTGCTCCAGTTGCAAGACTTGAAGCCATCAGAATCTTTCTAGCCTATGCAGCCCATGCCAATTTCAAAGTCTATCAAATGGATGTCAAGAGCGCTTTTCTGAATGGAGAATTGGAGGAAGAAGTTTATGTAAGCCAACCTCCAGGATTTAAAGATCCAAATTTTCCAGACTATGTGTATTATCTGTTGAAAGCACTCTATGGACTAAAGCAAGCACCTAGAGCCTGGTATGAGACTTTGTCAAAATTTCTTCTAGATAATTACTTCACAAGAGGTACTGTTGACAAAACTCTTTTCTTTAGAAATGTTAATGGCTCTCCAATACTTGTTCAAATCTATGTAGATGATATTATATTTGGTTCTACAGATGATAAGCTTTGTAAAAAGTTTGCTAAGTTAATGCAAAGTAAATATGAAATGAGCATGTTGGGAGAGCTAACTTATTTTATTGGTTTACAAGTTAAACAAGTTAGTGGTGGAATTTTCATTAGTCAAACTAAATATATTTATGATCTTTTAAAGAAGTTTGACTTAATGGATTGTTCATCTGCAGCTTGAATTAAACAAGGCTGAAAAGTCTGTGGACATTACAAGTTATAGAGGCATGGTTGGCTCAATTCTATATTTAACTACTAGTAGACCTAATATAATGTTTTCTACATGTCTCTGTGCTAGATTTCAAGCTAACCCTAAAGAATCTCACTTAGTGGCTATTAAAAGAATTTTCAGATATCTCAAAGGGACACCAAATCTAGGAATTTGGTACCCTAGAGAGTCTGGTTTTGATCTAATTGGCTACTCAGATGCAGATTATGCAGGTTGCAAAATAGACAGGAAAAGTACAACTGGCACCTGTCAATTGCTAGGGAATAAGCTTGTGTCATGGTTCAGCAAGAAGCAAAATTATGTTTCTACATCAACAGCTGAAGCTGAGTACATTGCTGCTGGTAGTTGTTGTGCACAGATACCGTGGATGAGGAATTAACTATTTGACTATGGGCTAACTATTGACAAAATTCCTATATTCTGTGACAACACAAGTGCTATTGCCATTACTGAAAATCCAGTGCAACACTCAAGAACCAAGCACATTGACATCAAGTACCACTTCATAAGGGAACATGTGATGAATGGTACAGTGGAACTTCATTTTGTTCCAAGTGAAAAGCAGATTGCAGACATATTTACCAAGCCACTTGATGAATCAACATTCACAAGATTAGTGAGTGAGCTAGGTATGCTTAATTATTCATAAATTCATATCCTTATTATAATTCTATCAATGGATATTCCCTATCCGTTGAAAGCCAAAATTATTCTATCAACGGATGTTCATTATCCGTTGAAAGACAAATACAATTCTGGTAATTTTATCCTTCAACGAATAAAATTGTGTTAATATTCAACGGATAGATGTTTACCTCATCCGTTGAAGTGTCACATCAGTTGTTTTAAGTAAGTCACAACCGTTGATTCTTTTACGTAACCGTTGATACATACATATATACACAGTTGTATGTATTTGTATTAAAGGCAGTTTTTAGAATTCATACAGTTTTCTTTATTCTCAAACGGCTGTAATTTACTTAAAAATATTGTTTAATCATTACGTTTTAATTTGAGAAAGTATAAAAGCCCCTTTAATTTTTATTCTCACTTTACGCTTTCTTGCAATTTTTCAAAAGCTTTTACTCTCTTTCTCTTCCAAAACTCTCAACTTTTCTCTGCAACCTCTACCCACTACAATGGCACCAGTAGTAAAGATAATATCCCAGTCTGGATTTGTCTATGAGAAAAACAATTTCATAGCTTTGGTGGAAAAGAATGAAGCCCACTCAGATTATCACCAGATGATGGACTTCATCAAAAATTGCAAACTAAGATATGCAATGCTGGAAGCCCCAACTATTTACTGTGAGGTAATTGAGGAGATTTGGACAACTGCAGAGTTCAACCCCACTGATATGACCATCTCTTTCACTCTCAAAGGTAAAGATTAATGTATTGACTGTGATGATATACAATCCTGTTTCAAGCTACCTGAGAACAATGCCATGACACCACACACTGATAATGATGTATCTAGCATGTTAGATTCCATAGGCTATTCTTTTGATTCTGCTAGTTTAGGGAGTATTAGAAGAAAAGGCCTTAGGAAAGAATGGAGTTTTCTTAGTGATGCCTTTATCAAGGTTTTCTCTGGGAAAATTAGTAATTTTGATGCAATAACTTCATCTCTAGTTAATATGCTCTATATAGGTATTTTAATTTTAGCAACTATGTCATGCTAGAATTGGGTACCAGGTTAGGTAACAAAGCTAATAGACCTCATAACATCTACTATGCTAGAATCTTTATGTTATTGGCTAACCATGTTGCTGAAGGTTTGGTCATAACCAATGATAGTAATAAACTCAAATGCTGGGCACAAGAGAAAAGGGTCCTTGCAGACCTTTTGAGAATTAACCTCAATAATCAGGTGCCATTGGTATATTTACCAATAATGAATGCACCTCAGGTAAGTGAGGTAAATACTTCTTCAACTCCTACTACTTTCAACCTCATTATTTCTTTGCCTTCAAGTATGGCCATGGAATCTGTGTCCTTGTCCCAACAGAATCCTACCAAAGCCACCAAACCTAAAGTTTCAAGACCAAAGTCAAAGAAAGCCACCTCTGTTGTTTCTCAAAAGACAACAGTTGTAACAACTACCATAAACCCTGAGGGAAGTGAACAGGGTGTGAGTGGTGAGGGGAGGGGTGAACATCAAGAAACCCCCCAGGATAAGGTAGGAGAGGTGAGTGGTACCCCAGCTAGCCAATCCACAGTTTCTCAAAAGACTGTGGTGGTTTAAAAGGATTCAAACTCATCCCTAGTTGCATCCTCCCAAAAGGGTGTAGCTATTGAAAATAGTCCCCAACCAGGGACACATAACAAAAGAGGGAGGGACACTGAAGCCACACACTCACCTGTAAAAGCCTTTACAAGAAGAAAGAGGATGAAAACTTCAGTTTCCACACAGGGTGGACACACTGCACAGATACACCCACCTGTATCTATGCCTTCTCAAATTCAGCTTGATGTGACTCCAACAAATGTGGAGTCACAGCCCCATTCTCTCAAAATTGACACACATCAATCACCAAATTCTCCATCACCATCTCTGGATGTGAACAAGATATTCACATCAATTCCTGATTCTCCGTCTTTACAACTCAGGGAGGAGCCTCACTCAAATACTAGTGATCATCATCTTTTAGATGATTTGTTGGATCATCAGCCAATTCTTTCAGATTTGGTTGAAGAATCTGTGTCCCCTAAATTAAAATCAATCCACACAGATTCAACAATCATGTCACTTTCAATTTCTACTTTTTTTCCTTCTTCAACGGATATTTCTCATCCGTTGACAAGTGGTTGTTCTTTGACGGATAAGCTTAACAACAGTTATCCGTTGATACCATCAGTTCCTACTTTAACGGATACTCCCTATCCGTTGATAGTCTCTACACAAATAACTGAATCAATTCCAAGTGTTGAAGACATGATTACTGTATAATCACTTCTAGGATTGAGGGAAGGGAGTGAAAATTTGAGTGAGAGGCTGGGTTGCTCCCAGGAAAAAGGAGAGCTTGAGAGTCTAAATATGCATGCTATTTCTTCCAGCATGGCAAAAGAAAGTGAGAGGAGTGCCACCTTAGTAGGTGAGGGTGATGGTGTGAGGAGTATGAGCCAGGGGGAGCCCCTGATACAAGAAAAGAGAGAAATTAAGAGAAAAGCAGGTACAGAAGGTATAAGGGTGGATCCAGCCATTGCTAATGAGTCAATGATTGTGGATGATGCTGAAAAGAAAAGACAATTTCAGCAACATTACAAAGCTGTAATTGATAACATTTCCTTGGATGCTGACACTTTTACTCATCCTGTGTCAGCCTATCAATTGTTGGCTACTCAGGGCAATGAGGAGGCAAAAAAGACTTTAAACCTAGTGCATACTTCAGAATCTCTACAAAGGGATAAAGCTGCTATCAACTTGATGCCTTCTATAGCTGGTGAGCCATCTGAAGAATTTGGAGTAAATTCTAATGATGATGACTCTGTTTCAATTGATGGAAGCATGAACTTAGGGGGAGATGAAGGCCCAAGTTCTATTCCAGATTTACCTGAATGGGCATTGACAAAGGAGTCAACACCAGGACAATTCAATGTCTCCTTAGTCAAACAAATCATGTCATTCCAAAGAGCCATTCAGAACACCTCCAATGCTGGTACCAAGGCTCTTCTTCAAGCCCACCTAGATTTTCTACATCTCATGAAGCTACAATAATTAAGGCAGAATCTGAGTGTGGATGAGCTCAAGAAGGATATAGCTGACTTAAAGTCCTACAATTCTGAGAAGCTGGATTCAGTCATGCCCTATGGTACCATGCAGGACTTGTTACTGAGACTAAGAAGAGAATCAAATGCTGAAAAGAGGCTGGCCAAGTTGGAGGACAGAGTTCATGTCATTGAAAACTCTGTGGTCACCATTCTTCAAAATCAACAGTCTCAGATAAGTCTACTCATGCAACTGGCTAAAGCACAAGGCTTGACTCCTCTCCTTGATGATAACAAAAAGGGGGAGAATAAAGAAGGGGAATGAGAGCCATCTACAAACATTCAAATATCAAAAGTGCTAGTTCCTGCCATCACTACTTCTCTAACACTTCAAATCAAAGGAAAGCTTGATGGAATTGATCTAATCCAGCTAGCAGCAGCTGAGATGAAGGTGAAAGAGCAAAGGAGACAAATTGATGAAAGGATGCAACATGTGTTTGGCTCTACAACCTCAAAATCATTATCTGTGAAACATAGCATAAAGGTTGAGCCAATCATTATGGAGCACAAGCCAGTAAGGAGGAATAAGGTTGGAGAAACTTCCTTCAGAAATTTGAAACCCATGGCACTCAAGCCATCCACTAGATTCAACAGGGACTCTACAAAGAACCCTCTAAACTTTAGTCAATCAAAGGAAGTAGATTTTCATCTTCCAAAACCTGATGAAGACAAAATTTTGGGTGGCAGCATCATAAAGCACAAAGAGACCAATGATGTATTGGAAAGAATGAATACGACTATCATTTATAGAGAGGGAAAGAGTATCTGTGTGATGCAAGGACATCCCAAATTCTCTAAAGCCAAGAGGGAAGAAACCATGAGGTTAAAGGAAGAAGCTAAAAAGCTGAAGGCTGACAAAAGAGCACAAGCAAAGCTTGAAAAATAGCTAAAGTCAAGTCAGGATGAAGAAAAGAAGAAGATTGAAGACAAGAGTGAAGAAGACAAGATTGAAGCAGAAATGTGGATATGAGGAATGTGGTTGGTGAGAGTGTGGAGGAAAGAAAGGAATGGCAGAAAGGGAACAGAAGGAAGGCCAATGCAAAAAGGAAGAATGGAGATGACACTGAAGAAACCCAATCAAAATCTAAACCACTACCTTCCATTCCTGAACCTTTTGTTGCTGATTCTAGTATAAATGTCCATGGTGAACCAATCATCCCTAAAGAGGAACCTATTGATTGGGACACCATCAACTTGCCTACCTTCCTAACTACCTCTCCACCACCAAAGAAACTGAAAAGAAAATCCAAATCTACACCTCCCCTAACCTCAAGTAAATTCACTGAGAAATATAAACCTAAGCCTAAGCCACAAGCCTCAAAGGATGATTATGTTCACATTTGTGACATAAAAGAGTTTACAGATATTGAACTCTATCTGGATGAGCTGGAGGAAGTAAGGGGAATAAGTGCATACAAACAGCTCCCAGAAAGGCTAGTGTTCAAGTATAAAGGAAGTGAGGAAATGACTTGGCCTCTTCAAAGAATCCTAAATGAAGGCTATTCTACCTTGGTTAGAGTCTACTCAGCTATCAAAAGAGATTCTGGCTTTACCAGGACTGCCAAAACTGAGATTCTCAACAAGAATACCAGCATAAGGAAAACTTGGTGGGAGTCTAATTCCTTGCCTAGAACATTACTCATACTTGAGCATGGAATTACAATTTATAAATCACCTCATTGGTTGATGGAGTTCAGAGACAATAAATGAGTCAGAAGATTTTTCAGACTTGAAGACCAGCTTAAAATTGCCAGTAATGAAACTCTCAAGGACATGCAATCTAAGTTGGACATCAGTGAAGAAGATGAAGCTGAATTCTACAGACAACTCCAACTCCAAGTAGAGGAAAATGACAGGAGGCTAGGGAAGAAAATAAGGGATCAAAGGAAAAGAAAATAATCTGCTCAGCCTAAAGGGGCATCCTTGGAAACAATGTAATTCTTCAATTCTATCTCAGTACATACACTTTTGCAGCACTTTTGAATTTCTACTTGATTTCAGTTGATATATTTGTTAAGTATTTTGTTATCATCAAGTTAAACCCGAATTTATGCCTACAATTCTAGTAGACATAAATAGGGGGAGATTATTAGGAATATGTGTATTAGTTTGATGATAAGTTAAACAAAACACTTAAGTAGAAATCTAGTGTTTGTAGCCTCAATGGATAAGACCATTTTGGCTATCAGTTGATGGAGTAGCTTTACTTAGAAATAAGTTTAGTATTGTAGCACATTTCAGTTTCTGTATTTAAGTTATAATTCTTAGATGATTGTGGGAAATTATAAGTCATGTTGACTACTAGTGGATATGCAAATAGGAGGGCAAATTGTAAATATTTCATGCCTTGTAATTTTGTATAAGTGAAGTAGTATCAACTGATAAATTAAAGGCCTTCAACGGATGAGAAACAAAGCTTCAACGGATGTCTCTAAAGCTTCAACGGATGAGTGCATCAATGGATAAAGCTTCAACTGCTAATGCATCAACAAATAAAGCCATCAATGGATGAAAGCTTCAACGGATGCTCAGTTCAATAGCAACTGACAGTGACAATTCATAAGCTGACAGAGGCACATGGGTTGACAGAGACAATTGGAATGCGGTAGCCTCTTGGAGGAATCAAGAAAATGCAGCATTTCCATTCTGGTGCAAACAAGGAAGTATTCAAAGATTCACAGATTATCCTAGATCGCATTGGATAGAGAAATGAAGAAGAAACATGTGAAGAATCTTTTTAATTGTATTTGTACTTTTGTCTTCACTTGTAAACTTGGTGATATATAAACCAAGTTGCAGCTAGTAATTAGATGGTGAATTTTCCAGAGCTGTTTAGAAAAACATAGAGAGAAAATCATCTAGTTTGTACTAGGACGTAGCTGTGATCAATTCTTTTGAATCACAGATTTTCTGAAATACACATCTCTGGTGGAACAACAAATCCACCAGAAAAGTTTTTAAAGCCTTTGTGTTCTTTGCATTTGTGTTTTGAATATATATCTGTCTGCACCTGCCCAAAGCAATTCATACACAAATGTTCATCAAAACACTTAGCCTTTGAAACTGCTCAAAACTTGAAAAAGTTTTGAGATTTACATTCAACCCCCCTTCTGTAAATCTCATTGTTAGTTCCTTGGGAATAACACTTGTTGAGAAGCTTAATTAGCCAGGACCTCAGAGATTTGGGCTTGTTGCTTCTCTTGAGCTTTCTCAATTGCTTCCACTTTCTCAAGTGTAGGTCTGATAATCCTTGTCTTGTCAAGCTTGATCTGCATATCTAGCTTATTAGTTGATTCTTGTAATTTATCAACCTTTGCTTGAGTTTCAGATTGTAGACCTTGAAGGCTTTTGGTAGTTAAAGCTGTGATTTTAAGTTGAGTCTTGAAATCAGTACTAGTCATCAGCTCATCAGCCTTAGCAATGTGCTCTGTCAGAACTTTAGAACTTGGAATGAAATGAGAATCATTCCACTTCTTGGTCCACTCTACTCCTCTATGAGTTTCATCCCAAGGTACAGGAGCATCCTGTTCAACAAATTTCTTGACCAATGCTTCCTTTCCAAGTACAGGAGCTGGAGTATGTACTGAAACACTGTCTCCAGAGCTTGAAAAAGACTCATTATCCTCTGATAACACAACAATGTATGAGGCTATAGGAGTTTCTGATTCAACTTCATCTTAATTCTGATCTTCAGGTTGCTGATCCAGAATTGGTGTAGATGGTATCTCAGCATCAGCATTTAAGATTGGAGAATTATCAGTAGATGGCTGAGCTGCTGTAGGAGCTTCCAAATAAAGAATAGTAGGAATGTGCAGCTTATTGATGTCAATTTCAAGACTTAAGCCTGAATCTTCAACTATAACATCTTCATGAAGAAAATGAGGGCTAACAGGTTCTGATGCATGAACCTGTACTTGTTCCTCTTCACTGTCAGATTCATCCCTAAGAATCATCCTTCTTTTCTTTTATGGAGGTTGAGGAGCAGACTTTGCCCTCTTAGGCTTGGAAGATGAAGGTCTGATGGTATGTGCTCATGGTTGTTGTTGTGAAGATTGAGATGATGGTTGAAAGTAAGTTCTGATGGTAGGTTGAGTTGGTTAAGGTTGAGAGGTTGGTTGTGTAGTTGTTGGAGGTGTTGATGGAGGTTGGTTTGGTTGGACATCAGGATATATGGTGGAATATGTGCATTTAGTAAAATATCAGATAAAAATTAAAGTCTCATAAACTTCAGTACATCTTAGAAATAAGGCATAACTAAGAAAAGTGCTAAAAATCTGTCATTAATAAAGAAGTCTACTATAGAATAAATTTATGCAAGAATCCACCTCAACTATTTGAGCTCATTTTATGCATTTTTTAACATTCTTTTTCACAGTGGCTTCTCAGTGTAAGTGAGTCACAACTGCTATCAGAATTTATGCTTTTATCAGAGTATTTCTCCAGTAATCAGAGAATGTGAAAAGTCACCAAGAAAAATTTATTTGCTTTTCTAATGCATATTACTTAATATCAGCAATGCACTTGGGTCTTCCCTTCCACATATTTACTCTAGATCTCAAAGGAGTACCTGACTTCAATTTTATTTTCTTTTCTTTTCTTCAGATAACTGAGGCCTATCAAGCATGTGGTTCATCCATAAGATTTACTGACATCAGAATTTGATAGATAAGAAGCAAGACTCTAGTTTGTGACTTAGTAATAAGATACACAAAGTAAATTTGACTAAGCTCAAAATCAGAATTTGCTTGTGTTAATGAATTTCCACATAAACAACTAATTTAAACATGGGATTTCTAGTATGTTAAAGACTACTAGGTCAACATCTAGCACATTTATCCTCATTGGATTGAATAGTCACAGAACATTCAAATCACTATCAGAGTATATAGATCCACATCAGATAACAATCAGCATTTAATGTATTACAACTTAAGCACAGATTACATGAAGATAAGATAATCTGTAAACACTGATCATAAAGTCTGATGCATGAGAACAAAAACTAAGCAGATTTAGAGAAAGAACCTGAAACCATTCCAAGTTCATTTACCAGTTTTGTAAAAGTAGCTTCACATAGTGGTTTTGTGAAGATATCAGCTAGTTGTTGATCTGTTGGAATAAAATGCAATTCCAATGTACCTTCCATCACATGTTCCCTTATGAAATGGTACCTAATGCTGATGTGTTTTGTCATTGAGTGTTGAACTGGATTACCTGTCATAGCAATAACACTTTGATTATCATAGTAAATAGGTATTTTAGAAAATTCTAACCCATAGTCCAGTAACTGATTCTTCATCCAAAGAATCTGTGCACAACAGCTTCCTGCAGCAATATATTTTGCTTCTGCAGTTGATGTGGAAATTGATTTCTATTTCTTGCTAAACCAAGAAACCAATCCGCCTCCAAGAAATTGGCAGCTTCCAATAATGCTTTTCCTGTCTATTTTGCATCCTGCAAAATCTGCATCTGAGTAACCTATTAGCTTAAAATTTGATTCTCTAGGATACCACAATCCTAGATCAGTTGTATCCTTGAGGTACTTAAAAATTCTTTTCATAGCTATTAGATGAGGTTTTCTTGGATCTGCCTAAAATCTTGCACAAAGACAGGTTGTATACATGATATCAGGTCTACTTGCAGTTAAATAGAGTAAAAAGCCAATTATACCTCTGTAGTTAGTAATATCTACTGATGAACCCGTATCTTTATCTAACTTGGTTGCAGTGGCTATGGGAATGGATGCAGTTGAACAGTCTTGCATTCCAAATTTCTTAAGTAAATTTCTGGTGTACTTGGATTGATTGATAAAAGTACCTTCTTCATTTTGCTTGATCTGAAGTCCCAGAAAATAGCTAAGTTCTCCCATCATACTCATTTGATATCTTGACTGCATTAGCTTTACAAATCTTTCACAGAGCTTGGCATTTGTAGAACCAAATATGATATCATCAACATATATCTGTACCAAAAGTAAGTCCTTTCCATGGTTGAGGTAGAACAGAGTTTTATCAATTGTACCTCTGTGAAATCTACTTTCCATAAAAAATTGAGCTAAAGTCTCATACCATGCTCTTGGAGCTTGCTTAAGGCCATAAAGTGCTTTGTCAAATCTGTAGACATGATTTGGAAATTTTGGATCTTCAAATCCCGGAGGTTGTTCAACATATACCTCTTCTTCCAATTCTCCATTGAGAAAAGCACTTTTTACATCCATTTGAAAGACTTTAAACTTTTTGTGAGCATCATAAGTTAAAAAGATTCTTATGGCTTCCAATCTAGCAACTGGTGCAAATATTTCATCATAATCAATCCCCTCCTGTTGAGAGTAACCCTTAGCAACCAGCCTTGCTTTGTTCCTTGTAATTATGCCATCACTGTCAGTTTTGTTTCTGAACACCCATTTTGTGTCTGAGATATAAAGGAATGATAAAGACATTCATTTGAAGTTGCAGTTCTAGTTCTGACACCTGCTTCAGGATCTCCAATTATCAAGTCAGGTGTATGTGATTTAGTCCACTTCCTTGCAGATGGAAGTTGTTCTCTAGAACTGGATCCTCCCCATAATCCATGCTGTCTCCATCAGCATTTTCTGATGCTTCCCCTGTAGTTATGCTCTCTGACACTTCAGAATTTGAGTTGGATCCATCAGGATTTGAAGTATCAGAGTTTCCAGAATTATCAGAACTTGGCTCATCAGAACTTGATGAATCAGAACTTGAAGAGCCAGTGACAGGTTCCGATGCTTGTTGAGAGTCTTGAGTTGTGGTAGGATCTTCAGCTTGCTCCCCCTGGACAGGTGCATTTTCCCTTGGAGTAGTTACCACAGTTTCAATGACATCAGAATTTAACCCGTCAGAACTTACAGGATCAGGATTTAAACCATCAGAATTTATAGAATCAGAACTTGAATCTTCATTTTCAAATCTCAGCCGATCATGATTGTTAGATATATTTGAGATGTCATGTCTAATATGTTTCATGTTTAGTTTTCAAATCTTAACAAACAGGAAATATCAGTATTTACTGGAAGTCAGAACTTAAGGATATCAGAACTTATATTATCAGAAGATAAATATCAGAAGATGGATATCTGAACTTAAGTACGGGAGGACTAACAGTTAAAGAAGGAAGTTGATTTACAGGAAAGAAGATCGAGACTAATACAAAAGAAGATATGCATGGAAAGAGGTAGAGGACTTAAAGACTTGTATAAGATATCTGATTGATATATTTTAGGAGATAGTATTATATTCCATATCAATTAGAAGTTATCTTGTAACTGTGTACTATATAAACATATACATAGGTTTACACTATATGTGTTATCATTATTGAGAAGATCATACATCATAACCTAGCAGCTCTCGTGATATTTGTTCATTACTGAGAGAGAACAGTTCCATTGTAACAGAGTTTATTATATAAAATATATCTGTTTATTGTTACTTGTGTTCGAAAATGATTTGATTGTATTCTACACTGTATTCAACCCCCTTCTACAGTGTTGTGACCTAACAAGTGGTATAAGAGCATATCTGTTAACACACATACAGTAAAGATCCAAAACAATCGTCTGAAGAAGTAGAAAATCCAACCAAGCCCGCCAAAACTAAAGAAACTCAAAAGACTCAAATCCACAGTCGATATGAGACTATTAGGGTTCCCATATTGAGACCTTCTGAGTACCCCATATGGAAAGTGAAGATGGCTATGTTTCTGGAAGTTATAAATCCGGAATACCTTGACAGAATTAATGGAGGACCGCATAAGCCAACCAAGCTCTCTGTTGTAGTTGCAGATCATCCAACAAAGACCATACCAAAGGAGAAAAGTGAGTATACAGCTGAAGATATCTCATCTATTGCCAAAGATGCAAAGGTAAGGCATTTGATGCATAGTGCCATTGATAATGTCATGTCAAACAAGGTAATTCATTGCAAGACTGCAAAGGAGATATGGGATGCTTTGGAGACAAAGTGCCAGGGAACTGATGCAATCAAGAAGAACAAGAGGACTATACTCACTTAAGAGTATGAGCACTTTGACTCAAAAAGTGATGAGTCATTAACTGACTTATATGACAGGTTTGTCAAACTCTTGAATGATCTGTCACTGGTGGACAAGGAATATGATCTTGAAGATTCAAATCTAAAATTCCTTTTAGCTCTTACTGAAAGTTGGGATTTGAAGGCTACTATAATAAGAGACAACTATGCTCTTGATGAAACTACTCTTGATGAAATATATGGTATGCTCAAGACTTATGAACTTGAGATGGATCAAAGAAGCAAGAGATATGGGAGAAAGTCAAGGACAGTTGCTCTTAAGGCTGATGAGGAATCCCCCAAAGTGGATGTCTCAAAGAAGCTGCACAAACTATGCTTGATGAAGCAAAGCTGCCAACCTACTTTTGGGCTGAAGCTGTGCAGACTGCTTATTTTACACAGAATGCAACACTCATAAACAAGCAAGGAAAAACACCATATGAGATGGTGAAGAAAAAGAAGCCAAATCTGAAATACTTTCATGTATTTGGTTGCAAGTGTTTTGTTCTTAAGACTCATCCTGAGCAGCTGTCAAAATTTGATCTAAAAGCTGATGAAGGAATTTTTGTTGGATATCCACTTTCCACAAAATCCTTCAGAGTCTACAATTTAAGAACAAGGGTTGTCATGGAAAATGCTGATGGAGACTGTAATAACCCCAATTTTTGGAATTTTGAAACACGGATGAATAGTAAATTTTGCTGATGATGCTGATTAAGGAAAATTATCAGACCACGCTATATAGGAGTACTGTTATGGAAATTCTAAGATCGTATTAGTATTCCATAAAGTAAATAAGTGTATATAAAGATCGTCAGAATTCAAATTCGAACACTTTGATTTTTCCCGAAAATCCACCAGATACCGAAAGAATTGAGTATAAGGTAACATGATTAAAATGATTTAATTCAAGGATTATAAGAGAGGATCATAAAAGCAATATAAAATATTGAGAAAGGTTTGGGGGAACCCAAGTAATAAGATCCCGGGTATGATCCCTCAAACGATAAACGAGAACGAAAGTTAAGCGAACCATATAACAGATCAACGGTCATTATCCAAGTAATTAGGGGTTAATCAAAGAGGTTAATGGAAGATGATGTCATCACACCAACAAGAGGAAGACAAGTGTGACAAGATGACATAAGCAGATGACATGAGCATGACAAAGTGGGAAGGATTGGTTGGTTGATTGTGAGCCACACAATTTTTACCATGGTAACAATTTAATTAACAAACAAAAGGTAGCAACCAAGCCGAGGCAAAACAAATCACAAAACACAAATTAGAAGTTGACTTTTGCTTTCCAAGAACAAAAGCTCTCGGCCAAAACAAGAGTAGCAACTTCAAACTATCATATCTCCTTCAATACTCACTCAAATGTTGTGTTCTATAGCTCGTTGGAAAGGTATTGAGATGTACTACAACTCTTGTTCACAAGTCTCATCCAAATAAGTAAGGTAAGACCCTAATGTTTACAGTTCTTTAAATCGGACTTTTAGAAACTTCAAAACCTAACTTTGTGTTCTTGATTTTTTTGGAAAGATCAAGCTTGTAGGAGGTTAGATTAAGGCTCCCTAAGGATTCCTAGAAACTTAACACCTACCAAGGAAGGTATCAACTTCAAACCCTAGCTTTGATTTTATGATTTCATTAAGTTTTATTGAAGCATTGTTAGTATTAAGGCTTGATCTTTGATTATAAGTAGTTTTGGTGGATTTGTATTGGTTTTGAATATTGGGTCTTTGATTGGTTGGATAAATTGATAAAACTTGGAGTTGGGGACTGAGTTTGTAGTATGATGGTTGAATATTATTGTATTGGTGGTTGTGAGTGAATTGATGATAATTTAGAGTATTAATTAAATTGGAAATCGCGTAAACATAAACGTCATAATGCCCGATTTTCCTTAACTATTCTGTTCTTAACTTTAGGACCCGTGAACTCACTGAAAGATTCTAACCTTTGCCATGTTTAGATAGTTCATGTTATGAGTTTCGTTTTGATATGTGGTTCACTTGAATCCGATGTACGGTTTAGGAGAAATGACCGTTTTAAGTAACGACATTTCGCGAACGAACCATTACCCCTCGCCTTACTTTGAAACCTTGGTTAAGGCCCTTAAATGACTAATTGGAGTATAAAACAATTATGTAAAGTAGATTAGGCAGTTGGTAGAGTACTCGCGAAAGAATCGCCTTAAAATTCTTAATGGTTAATTTATTAAAAATGGTGGAGCCAAGGGTACTCGTACAACTTATGTGATTCGTTAAGCGTAGAAGTGACCATAAACGAACATTAGGGTTCAATTGGTTAAAGTCTAGTTTCTTAAGCGACCGTGGGTTAATTCCGACTTATGTTGTAGTTCATAGGTTATCGGACCCACTCTAAGCTTAAGTCTATCCGGGAACACTCAGGCAAGTTTTCTACCCGTTATACTGTTGTTGTGATGTAAATATATGTATATGCATTATCTTGTGATAAGTGCATGATTATTATTAGCAAAGTCTTGTGATATATTGGAGCATGTGATATGATATTTATATGCATGCCTGTTTCATAATCTTGATATCTAATTGTTGATTCAAATGCTTATAAGTTGCATAATACCTATGCTAGAAATAAACAGTAGTTGCGTATACCCTTAGTATAAGGGACCCAAAGGTGAACATTTTCTAAACCGGGAGTCGATGTTCCCGAGTATAATATATATATATATATATATATATATATTTATATATATATTGATATAGTTTTCAAAACTATTAATCGAATAAGGTTTATTCGATAACTTTATTTTATTTAATGAATATTATTTTGAATATTCATTCGAGGACTTATGACTCCGCTTACTTTATTTAATAAATCAGCATTACTCCAAACATTCTTAAAAAATATTTTCGAGTCTTCAAAATGATTTTTAGAAGTTAGAGCGGATCCCAAAACTCGTTTTCAAATTTAAGATCTTCCTTTCGAAGAGGACTTGAATACTCGCTCAAAATCTAAAGGATCCGGCTCTGTGGTATATTTATATTCGCAATGAGGTTGTTGTTTTAATAAATGAATTGATTACTTACCCAACGTTCGGGAAGTAAGTCCATCTATTTGAGTCGGCATAAGCAACATGGGCTCAGTGGCGGTCCATGAAAGTGTAAATGGCTCAGTGGGAGTCCATCAATGCGTAAGTGGCTGAGTGGCAGTCCAGCATAGGTCCTAATACGGCCAGGGTGATGACCAGTGGGGAATTCGTCCATCTACTAGTAGAAAATGTTACTTATTGGTATCTTTGCCTGATCAGCAAGATATCAGGTTTATGCCAAAGTTTTCTCCTTTCCAAATTCATTGGATATTGCAACTCTGTTTATAATTTTCATAACAGAGGTTTTCAAGGAGTGTATGAAATGTATATATATAGGTGTATATATATATCGGGACTTAATGAAGTATCTCGTAACTTCATTATTTATAATGATATTTCAAAGATTGAATCTATCCAAGTCTTTTCTTGTAGTCTCATCTATGTGATGAACTTTTGAAACTGATTATACCTTGAACGGTGGTAGTTCAAGTAGTATTCTGAAAAGATATAAGTATATTGGAGTATTTTGTAACTTCATCTTTTCAACTTATATCTGGTTAATGATTATCTTATGCATGACAAAGATTTTCACAAAAATGTTGAGACAAGGTTAAATATATGAGATCACCTTGTAACGATATTTTTATACAGTTATAAACTGGAACTCTGTGTATATTATGCATGGAAGAGGACTTCCAAGATTTTGAAAAGTATATATACATATATACTGAATATTTTATGACTTGGTCACGATAAGATATCAAACTTGGTTCATTTTTTACTTGACCAAGACTTTCATGAGTACTATGAGAATGCTCATATATTGTTAATCATTATACATATTATTTCGGTGAGCTTGTTGCTCACCCTTACTTTCTTCTTTCATCACACAACAACAGATAGACAAGATGAACAGGACCAAGCTCCCAATTCGTGAGTGGATAGGAAACGTTCCGCAGTTTCCTGTAGGCGTTGATGCCGTTGTGGCTGAGGTAGGAACTACCAATAGGCTAGGCTTTCAACTTTTGATGTACCAGACTTATGTATATTATAAATTATAATAATGGCAAAGAAAATGTAAATTTATTCAGAAACCCTTTTGAGGTATAATGACTTATAATTGTGGAATAAAATGACTGATGTTATTTTTGGTATTCATCTCTGAGACTATAACTTGTGGTGTGTGTGTGTATATTGTGGAATCACAGTACGCAGTGGTTGGTTGTTTATTAAGATTAAGAGTTGTTAAGGGAATTGGAACTCGTGACAACCCGAATCCCCGATCCCGGATTTGGGGGTGTTACAGAGACAGCTTGGATCATGGGGGAGGATCCAATTCTAGAAGTCAACTTTAATCTACAAGGAAGTGGACCAAATCACATACACCTGACTTAATTATTGGAGATCCTGAAGCAGGTGTCAGAACTAGAACTACAACATCAAATGAATGTCTCTATCATTCTTTTCTATCTCAGACTGAATAAAAGAAAGTGGAAGAAGCTCTTCAAGATGCTGATTGGGTGCAAACAATGCAGGAAGAGTTAAATGAATTTGAAAGAAATAAAGTCTGGACCCTAGTGCCAAGACCAAAGAACAGATCAGTTGTCGGCACAAAATGGGTGTTCAGAAAAAAACTAATAGTGATGGCATAATTACAAGGAATAAAGCAAGGCTGGTTGCTAAAGGCTACTCTCAACATAAGGGTATTGATTATGATGAAACATTTGCACCAGTTGCTAGATTAGAAGCCATAAGGATCTTTTTGGCTTATGCTGCTCACAAAAAGTTTAAAGTCTTTCAAATGGATGTGAAAAGTGCTTTCTTAATGGAGAATTGGAAGAAGATGTCTGTAACACCCCCAGATCCGGGGTCAGGGATCCGGGTCATCACAGTCTTTCTTTCCACAATATCACTTCACTTAATTAACAATAAATAACCTCATGCTGTGACCCCACACTAACACACACACCACAACCCGTTATAGTCTCATAGATGAAATTGAAATAAGTACAAGTCTTTGAATCCACAATTTAAAAGTTATTACAACCCAAAAATGATTACTTGATAAGTTTACAATTAATTGCCATTATCTGCCACAAGTTATAATTATACATAATTGATTCCCAAAAGTAGAAGGTCTGATCTACAAATAGATCTACCTCTGCAGCTATAGCAGCTATGATCTCAACGGGAAGGCGCGGGGCGCTTCCCACGCTCTTGCGCTGGGTCTGCTTGAGTCTGGCCATCTTTCCTAACTGTTGTTGTGTGATGAAGAAATAAAGCAAGAGTGAGCGTTACAGCTCGCAAGATAATATATAGTGTAAACAATAACGCAAGCATCTAAATGGATAACTTGCTGGAAACCTTTATCAGGTGAAAGATAATTACTTACTGGATATAAGCAAAAACAAGGGATGAAGTTATCAAATACTTCACTATACTTATATCATTTATAAAGCTACTTGAACTACCACTGTTCAAAGTATTATAGGTTTCAAAGGTCATCCCATAGATGAGACCACAAGTTAAGACTTGAATAGATTCAATCTTTGAAATATTATTGAATGAAATAAAGTTACGAGATACTTTATTTAGTCCCGATATATATATCCACATATACATATCTCTTAAACATTTCCTGGAACCTCTGTTATGTAAAGTATGAACAGAGTTTGTAACATCCAATGAATTTTGGAAAGGAAAAGAATTTTGGCATAAACCCGATATCTTGCTGATTAGGCAAAGATACCAATAAGTAACATTTTCTACTAGTAGATGGATGAATCCCCCACCGGTCATCACCCTGGCCACATAAGGACCTTGTGCTGGACCGCCACCCGGCCTCTTACGCGCTGATGGACTGCCACCCAGCCACTTACACTTTGATAGACCGTACCCCGGCCTGTCGCTTATGCCGACTCAATTAGATGGACTTACTTCCCGAACGTTGGGCAAGTAATCAAATTGTTTTCTCAAAACAGCAACCACGTTGCGAATGTAAAATACACCACAGAGCCGGATCCCCCAGGTTTTGAGCGAGTATTTAAATCCCCTTTGAAAGGAAGATCTTAAATATAAAAATGAGTTTTGGGGTCCACTCTAACTTTAAAAATCATTTTGAAGACTCGAAAACATTTTTAAGAATGTTTGGAGTACTACTGATTTATTAAAATAAATCAGTCCCGCTATATTAGAAATATCTGAATATTATTATTTAAATAATATTCTCATAAAGATAATCCTTATAAAAATAATCGAAGTAGAAGTGTTAAAACTCATACTTGAAATGAATATTAAATAACCAAAGATATACTTATACGAAAGTACTATCTTTATTTGAATAATCAAAAGTAAGTTTAATTATCGAAACATTATTCTTTAATAAAATAAAGAATATTATTAAATAATAAGCGGAGTCATAATACCTCGAATGAATATTATAAATAATATTCATTAAATAAAATAAACGGAGTCATACATCCTCAAATGAATATCCAATTTATAATCATTAAATAGAATAAACAGAGTCATAAGTCCTCGAATGAATATTCAAATAATATTCATTAAATAAAATAAAGTTATCGAATAAACCTTATTCGATCAATAGTTTTGAAAACTATATCCACATATATATATATATATATATATATATAATATACTCGGGAACATCGACTCCCGGTTTAGAAATATGTTCACCTTTGGATCCCCTATACTAAGGGTATACGCAACTACTGCTTATCTCTAGCATAGGTATTATGCAAGTAATAAGTATTTGAACCAACAGATATATAAATCAAGAATATGAAATAGGCATGCATATATACCATATCACATGCTCCAATATATCGCAAGAATTTGCTAATAACAAATATGCATTTATCACAAGATCATGCATATACACATATACATCACAGCAACAGTTATACGGGTAGAAAACTTGCCTGAGCGACTGGGGGTTACAAATGGCTCGGGACGAGTCTGGTAACCTATAAACAACATGTGAGTTGGAATTAAACCAAAGTCACTTGTAAATCTATACTTTAACCAAATTAGACTCTAATGCTCGCTTTGCGCTTACTGATTCTCTTAAGTCACTCGAGTACCCTCGGCTCCACCATTTTTAATAATTTAACCATTATGAGTTTTAAGGCGATTCCTTCGCGAGTGTCTTACCAACTGCCTATTACACTTTACATAAATGTTTCATACTCCAATTAGTCCTTTAAGGTCTTTATCCTATGTTTAAGAGTAAGGCGAGGGGTAATGGTTCGTTCGCGAAACGTCGTTACTTAAAATGACCGTTTCTCCTAAACCGTACATCGGAATCAAACGAACCACATATCAAAGCGAAGCTCGTAACATGAAATATCTAAAAATGGCAATGGTCAAAACTTAGCAGGGAGTTCTCGGGTCCTAATGTTATGAACAAAAGCAGTCTAAAGTAAATCGGACATTACGACGACTATGTTTACGTGATTTCCCAATTTTATACCATTCCAATTCAACCACCAATCAATCCCAATTCATTCATACAACCAACATCCATCCACACTACATCATAACAGCCCCAATCAACTCAATATTAACAATTTATACTTATTCTTAAACTTGAATTTAAACTATACTTAAGTCCTTTAACCAAACCATAAGATTTCAACATTCAATTCACTACCATTCCAACCCAAACTCTAAACCAACAAGCATCAAGCTACTCTTTTACCATAACTATCAAAATCATCCTAATATACAAAGTAAAGCTAGGGTTTGGAGATGTTATACCTTCCTTGAAGTGATTGGAGTAGCTAGGAAGCCTTAAGAAGCCTTGAGATGACTTAGGGATGCTTGGATCTTAAAGGAAAAACAAGAAAAATCAAGTTAAAAACCTTGAAATCACTATTCATTGTCTTCTTCATTGATTTATTGGAGAAGATTGGGAATGATTTGGAGGCTTAAACTCATAGAATAGCCATAACTATACATAAGGAGTACTAGATAATTATCTTACCAATTTAGGAAGCTTGGAACTTGAATTTTGAAAATTCTTCTCCTTGAAATGAGAAAAAGCCGAGAGCAAATGTGGGAGAAATGAAATGATTTTGTGTTTTTGATTTGTTTAGCTTAGCTTGGTTGTTTTTGTTTTGTTTTTGGTTAATTACCTTTCTAACCTTGAACTTTGTGTGGTTTTAAATCAACCACACCTCCTTCCCCTTATGTCATGCTTATGATGTCATCATCCCTTACTTGCCCTCTTCTTATTGGTTGGATGACCTCATCATCCCTAACCTCCTTGATTAACTTCCTAATTGTTTGCTTAATGACTGCTGGTCTGTTATACGGTCCGCTTAACTTTCGTTCTCGTTTCTCGTTTGAGGGATCATTCCGGGGATCTTATTACTTGGGTTTCCTTAGCCTTTCTCAATACATTATATTCCTTTTATGATCCTCTCTTATAATCCTTTTATTTAAATCCTTTTTATCCTATTACCTTATACTCAATTCTTTCCGTATCTAGTGGATTTCCGGGAAAAATCAAAGTGTTCGGAATTGGATTCTGACGATCTTTACATACACTTATATACCATATAGAGTACTAATAAAATCTCAGAATATCCATAACAGAACCCCTACATAGTGTGGCATGAAAAGTTTTCTCATTCAGCAAAAATACTTTTTATAACGGTTACAAAAAGTTCAAAATTTTGGGGGTTATTACAATGTCTATGTTGAACAACCTCCAGGCTTTGTAGATTCAAAATTTCCAAATCATGTCTACAGGCTTGACAAAGAACTTTATGGCCTTAAGCAAGCTCCTAGAGCATGGTATGAGACTTTAGCTCAATTCCATCTGGAAAGTGGATTTCACAGAGGTACAATTGATAAAACACTGTTCTACCTCAATCATGAAAAGGACCTACTTTTCGTACAGATATATGTTGATGATATAATATTTGGTTCTACAAATGCCAAACTCTGTGAGAGGTTTGCAAAGCTAATGCAGTCAAGATATCAAATGAGTATGATGGGAGAACTTAGCTATTTTCTGGGACTTCAGATCAAGCAAAATGAAGAAGGTACTTTTATCAATCAATCCAAGTACACCAGAAATTTACTGAAGAAATTTGGAATGCAAGACTGTTCAACTGCATCCATTCCCATAGCCACTGCAACCAAGTTAGATAAAGATACGGGTTCATCAGTAGATATTACTAACTACAGAGGTATAATTGGCTCTTTACTCTATTTAACTGCAAGTAGACCTGATATCATGTATGCTACCTGTCTTTGTGCAAGATTTCAAGCTGATCCAAGAGAACCTCACTTAATAGCTGTGAAAAGAATTTTCAAGTACCTTAAGGGTACAGCTGATCTGGGATTGTGGTATCATAGAGAATCAGATTTTAAGCTAATAGGTTACTTAGATGCAGATTTTGCAGGATGCAAAATAGACAGGAAAAGCACTAGTGGAAGCTGCCATTTTCTTGGAGGCAGATTGGTTTCTTGGTTTAGCAAGAAACAAAAGTCAATTTCCGCATCAACTGCAGAAGCAGAATATATTGCAGCAGGAAGCTGTTGTGCACAGATTCTTTGGATGAAGAATTAGTTACTTAATTATGGGTTAGAATTTTCTAAAATCCCTATTTACTGTGATAATTAAAGTGCTATTGCTATGATAGTTAATCCAGTTCAACACTCAATGACAAAGCACATCAGCATTAGGTACCATTTTATAAGGGAACATGTGATGGAAGGTACAGTGGAATTGCATTTTGTTCCAACAGATCAACAACTAGCAGATATCTTCACAAAACCACTATGTGAAGCTACTTTTACAAGACTGGTAAATGAATTTGGAATGGTTTCAGGTTCTTTCTCTAAATCTGCTTAGTTTTTGTTCTCATGCATCAGACTTTATGATTAGTGTTTACAGATTGTCTTATCTTCATGAAATCTGTTCTTTAATTGAAATTCATTAAATACTGATTGTTATCTGATGTGGATCTTTAAGCTCTGATAGTGTTTTGAATGTTCTGTGACTATTCAATCCAATGAGGATAACTGTGTTAGATGCTGACCTAGTAGTCTTTAACATACTAGAAATCCCATGTTAGAATTAGTTGTTCATGTGGAAACTCATTAACATAAGCAAATTCTGATTTTGAGTTTAGTCAAGTTTACTTTGTGTATCTTATTACTAAGTCACAAACTAGATTCTTGCTTCTTATCTGTTAGATTCTGATGTCAGTAAATCTTAAGAATGAACTAAATGTTGATAAGCCTCACTTATCAAAAGAAAAGAAAATAAAAATAAAAATAAAAGTCAGGTACTCCTTTGAGATCTAGAGTAAATATGTGGAAGGGAAGACCCAAGTGCATTGCTGGTATTAAGTAATATGCATTAGAAAAGCAAATAAATTTTCTTGGTGACTTTTCACATTCTCTGATTACTGGAGAAATACTATGACAACAGCATAAATTCTGATAAGAAGTCGTGACTCACTTACACTGAGAAGCCACTGTAAAAAGGAATTTCAAAAGATGCATAAAATGAGCACAAACAGTTGAGGTGTACTCTTGCATAAATTTGTTCTATAGTAGACTTCATGATTGATGACAAATTTTAAGCACTTTTCTTAGTTGTGCCTTATTTCTAAGATGTACTGAAGTTTATCAGACTTTAATCTTTATCTGAAATTTTGCTAAATGCACACACTTTCACTCCATATGAATGATGAAAATTACTATGGTGATTAAGTTGTTTTTGACAAACAGTTAAGTGTCATTTGCATAAATTCTGAGGACAAGTTATGATGGAAGTTCTGATGATTAAACTCTGAAGGAAACAAGTCAGTATTTGTATGAAGATTCACAGAAAAAGATATTCACTTTTTGAGTTCAGAAGCCATATTCTGATGACTGTTAAAATCTTATATAAGTTAAGTTCTGATATTAAATCCTGATGGAATCCTTGATGCTTACGTGGCATTTTTCTTTACTTGACTTATTTGTGGTAAAAACTGAAACAGTCATATTTAAATCAGAATATATTTGGATAAGATAAAAACAATCATAATCATTATGGGTTAGTGATAAACGTGTTTGTCCTGAAAAACTGCATGTGCACGGTAATTATTGCTTATTTTACGTGCCCATTAACTCCTGCTTTAACTATTAACTGACTGTTCACACGTTGCCAGGTGTAAAGTGTATCCCATGCTTCAAAAATATAACTGTTGAGTGGAGAGAGTATATATATGGGAGTTAAAAGATTTTCTAATCTTTTACTTACTTTTCTATTCTTAATCTCTTTTATTCTCTCTCTATCTAATATTCTCTGAAGCGTTTTCTTATAGGCATTCTCACAAACACCTTTCACGCAACATATTTTCTCACTTAATTTCTTATAGAGATGGCACCAAAAGATCTGATTTTCAATGGAGCTAAGTTTGTTCCTAACAACTACTCGTCTATTCTTAACAAGGCTGACGCTCCATCGGAACTTCACTTTATTCAGGATTTCCTTACTAATTCTGATATTGGGTATGCTTTGACCCAACCTGAAGAATTCTCTGAAACCCAAGTGCTGGAGTTTTGGAGAAGTGGAATCTATGGTGATGGTGGTGCTCAAGGGTCCCCAAGTATTATCTTTACAACAGGGGAGGATGAGCATGTCGTGACTTTGGCTACAATTCGCCAAGCATTGCAGTTGCCTGAGAACTGCGCTTATACAACTGTTGAGGAGCCAGTTCTTCAAAATATGATGGCCAGTCTGGGGTATGAAAAGATATTGGCAAAACTGGGTCAATTGAAGAGATCTTACATAAGGAGGGAATGGAGTTTCTTCTTTGACTGCATCACAAAGGCTTTTGCAAACAAATGTTCTAATTTCGATGCAATTCCTATATTCAGTCAACAATTGGGTATGCTCTCATTAATCAAACTGATTTTGATTATGCAAGTGCTATTTTAGTCTTTATTGGGGATATGATGACATAAGATAGGAACACTGTTTATTTTGTTAGATTCTGTCAGCTTATTTATAATTTTTGTTGTGCTGATAAGCCCCAATTAGCTAGTGAATTACTTCTATCATTTAAACTAGCTAAAAGAGCTTTTAATGACTTATTATCTACTGATAAAACGAAGGCTGTGTTGAGACCCCTCCAAATACCTTTATCTGTCAAACAAGCCTTAATAATCTAAGATCCAGTTACATACACTGCACTATATACTGATGTCCAACCATCTGAACCTCAACCATCAGCACCTACCTCCACTACCAAAACACCTCAAACTTCTCAACCACAAACAAAATCTACCATCAGGACATCTGTCAAACCTTCACCTCAATCATTACAACCTGAATCATCAGCACATACCATTAGATCTTCATCTTCCAGGCCAAAGAGGACAAAGTCTGTTCCTCAACCTCCACAAAAGAGAAGGAAGATGATTCTTAGAGATGAATCTGATAGTGATGAAAAGGAAACAGTTGAAGCACGGGTTCATGCATCAGAACCTGTGATAGTTGAAGCTGAGAATGTTACTTCTCAGACAGAAACAGTAGCTCAAAGTTCTGATACTTTAAAAAGAAAGAAATCTGTAAGTTCTGTTACTGTTAAAGCAACTCCTTCATTGGCAAGGAGATTGAAGAAAATGAAGGCTAGGAGGTATTTGGCTAAGTCTCCATCAGAAGATACTGAAGAAGCTGTGGAAGGGGATCAGGAATCTCTGATCTCACAAGAACCGATTATCATTGAAGCCCTTCCAGCTCAAGCCAAAGACACTGCTACTGATACAGTTGTAACCCCTCATGTCTCACCTATTAAAGCTACAGATGATGCTAAAGAACAAATTGAAAATTCTGAAATAGATATTCATAATTTGAATATACCAAATGTTCTTTATCTGGAAGCTCCATCTACAGATGCTCAACAATCTCCAACTCATTTTCCAATTTTAAATGCTGAGATACCATCTACATCAACCACACCAGCTCTGGAGATAAATTCTGATGTTCAGAATTTAAATGAAGTTGTTCCTGAATCTCTAGTTGCTTCACACACGGTTGTGTTGTCAGAACATAATGAGTCTTCCTCAAGTTCTAAAGACAGTGTTTCTGCTGAGACTCCGGTTCCTATACTAGCAAAGGAAGAATTGGTGAAGAAGTTTGTTGAAAAGGAAGCACCTATTCGTTGGGAGGATACTCACAGAGGAGTGGAGTTGACCAAGAAGTGGAATAAATCAGATTTTATTCCAAGTTCTAACGTTTTGACTGAGCATATTGCTAAAACTGATGAGTTGCTCACAAATGCTGATTTAAAGACACAACTCAAGATCACTGCTCTATCTACCAAACATCTTCAAGGTCTACATTATTCTACTCATGAAAAGGTTGATACACTAAAGGAACATGCTGATAAGCTAGATCTACAGCTTAAGCTTGACAAAAATAGATATATCAGACCTACTCTTGAGAAAATTGAAGCCATTGAGAAGATTCAAGAGAAGCAATAGGCCCAAATTGCTAAGGTCCTGGCTAACCAAGTTTCTCAGAAAGCTCAATTGGATGAAATCCAATCTTTAGTTGAACTTCTTCTTTTTCTCTTACTTCCTGATGATGCCAAAAAGGGGGAGAAGGTAGTTAAGTCCAAATGCTCACCTACTGAAATACTGAAGAAAAAGGATGATAAAGGTGATGACCAGAGAAACTCTGATAAGAGTAGAGGTCAAGGGAAAGTTCAAGGAAAATCTTCTACACAGAACAAGTCAAGTTCTGATACTGTGAATGCTAAAAGTCTGAAGTCAAGTTCTGATAAACAAAGTCTAATGTCAAGTTCTGATATTTTGATTCAGTGAGGATCTAAAGACTCTCAGAAGTTTTTACAAACTCTGAAGCTAAAGGGGAAGCGTACTACTTTTTATTATAAAAATCCTAAAATCCAGACACTTGATGAGGAGATAGCTTGAAGATTATTTCTGAAACAAAATCCAGGAATGGATTTGGAAACTCTTAAGGAGGAAGAAGCTAGATTTGTTGCTGAGAAGACAAATTTTAAGTCTAAAGCTTCTGATACAAAGAAACCTTCAAGGACTAAGGAAAAAGGCATTGTGATCAGGGAAAAGTCAAATTCTGAGACTTCAAAGTCCAAGACTAGATCACAAACTGAGATTGATCCTAAGTCAAAAGGAAAAGAAAAGGTTGGTGAACCTTTAAAGTTTGAGAAAAAGATAAGTTCTTCCATTCCAGTCTATCAAACTACAGTGCATGATGATGATTTGATAGAAGATGAAACTGTTCAAATTCTGAAGAGAAGAAAGATATTTGAAGAATCTAAAACAACCTCTGACACTACTCAAGTTGTTCATAATAAAGAACAGCAAGCTACAGAAGAAACAACAAATTCTAATCAAGTTGAAAAGATGACAATTGCTGATAACAAGAAGCTGTTATGGAAGAAAGCTACTCCAGTTGAACCAAAATCCAATCTTATGATGAGTCAACTCGCAACATTTGGGTTGAGATCCAAGCAACCTAAAAATAAAGCTGGATTAGGTTCTGATGAAGAGAAGATACAAACAGGAGTAGAAGTTACTCTAAGAGATCCTTTCATGTTGACAGATAAACCATATGAACAAATCAAACAAAAGCACATTGACAAAGTATTGTCTGCTCAAATCATGATATATGCTAATGATAAGGAAAATCTAAAGGAGAAATTGATTTTATTTCTCTATGATGGATTAACTTACAAACTAGCTGATACTGATGTGCTAAAGAAGTCTGTCAGAGAACTTCAACATATTCACTATCTTCTGGAAGTAAAATCTGATGTTAAAAGAAGATGGTCAAAATACATTTTGAAGGCTATAAGAGATCTATTTAGAATCTTTGGTACAAAGACTTCTCATTATATACCAATGATTACTGAAGATGATGGAAGAGAAATTCCTATGCTGGAGAATTCTGCTAAGGTGGAAGTTATTCTGAAAGGAAAATGCTTATTGTTATTCCTAGTGGACTAACAATGAGATTTACAGAAGGGGGGTTGAATGTAAATCTCAAAACTTTTTCAAGTTTTGAGCAGTTTATGAAAGTTGTGTGTTCAAGAAGAACAAGTGTGTGAATTGCTTTAAGCTAATACAGACAGATATATATTCAAGCACAAATGTAAAGAACACAACAGACCTTAAAAACTTTTCTGGTGGATTTGTTGTTCCACCAGAGATGGTATTTTAGAAAATCTGTGATTAAACAATGTTGATCACAGCTGCATCCTAGTACAAACTAGATGAATTTTCTCTCAATATTTTTCTAAACAGCTCTGGAAAATCTCTCTTCTAATTACTAGCTTCTACTTGGTTTATATATTACCAAGTGTACAAGTGAAGAACAATATAAAATACAGTAATAAAATAAGATCTTCACTTGCTTCTTTTCCTGTTCACTCCAGTACTTTGTTGACTATTGCATCTTTGTACTAAAGAAGAACGACTGCTTTTTCTGTTGTTCCTGAAATTCGGCTACCACATCTCAGTTGTCTCTATCAACCCATGTGCCTCTGTTTGAAGGTACAACTACCCCTTATCAACGGCTAATCATCAGAACATCCGTTGAAGCTTTCATCCGTTGATGTACTCATCCGTTGAAGGATGTTATCCGTTGAAGCTTTCATCCGTTGATGCACTCATCCGTTGAAGGATGTTATCCATTGATGACTTTATCCGTTGAAGCTTTAGAGACATCCGTTGAAGCTTAGCTTCTCATCCGTTGAAGGTCTTTAAGTCATCCGTTGATACCACTTCACTTATACAAAATTACAAGGCATGAAGTATTTACAATTGGCCTTCCTATCTGCATATCATCTAGCAGTCAACATGACTCATAGTTTCTCTCAACTTTCAAGAATTACATTTTAAATGCAGAGACTGAAACATGCTACAACACTAGACTTATTTCTAAGTAAAGCTACACCATCAACGGATAGCCAAAGTGGTCTTATCCGTTGAGGCTACAGACACTAAATTTCTACTTAAGTATTTTGTTAAACATATCATCAAACTAATGCACATACACTCCTAACAATCTCCCCCTATTTATGTCTATAAGAATTGTAGGCATAAATTCAGGGTTAACTTGATGATAACAAAACACTTAATAGATATATGAATTGAAACTAAGTAGAAATTTAAAAATGCTGCAAAAGTGTATGTACTAGGAGGTAATTGAAGATTTACAGTGTTTCCAAGGACACTCCTTTAGTCTGAGCAAATCATCTTTTTCTTCTTTGTTCCCTGGTTCTCTTTCCCAGCCTTTTGTCATTTTCCTCAATTTGGAGTTGGAGTTGTCTGAAGAATTCAGCTTCATCTTCAACACTGACATCCAACTTAGATTGCATTTCTTTGAGAGTTTCATTGCTGGCAATCTTGAGTTGGTCTTCAAGTCCTGAAAAATCTTCTGACTCCTTTATCATCTCTAAATTCCATCAACCAATGAGGTGATTTGTGAATTTTCATTTCCCTTTCTTGAATGAGTAAAGTCCTGGGTAAAGCATTGGGCTCCCTCCAAGTTTTCCTTATATTGGCTATCTTGTTGAGAATTTCAGTCTTGGCAGTTCTGGTAAAGCCAGAATCCTTTTGTATAGCTGAAAAGACTCTAATCAAGGTAGAGTAGCCTTCATCCAGAATCCTGTGGAGAGGCCATGTTCTTTCCCCAGCTCCTTTATATCTGAACACTAATCTCTCTGGTAGCTGTCTGTAGGCAGCTATTCCCCTTACATCCTCCAGCTCATCCAGATAGAGTTCAATGTCTGAAATTTCTTTTATGTCACAGATGTGAACATAATCATCTTTAGAAATGGGTGACTTAGGCTTAGGTTTTTGTTTTTGAGTGAATTTCTTAGAGGTTATGGGAGGTGTAGATTTTGGTTTTCTTTTCTGTTTCTTTGGTAGAGGAAGAGTGGTTAGAAAGGTAGGCAATTTGATAGTGTCCCAATCAATAGGTTCCTCTTTTGGAATGATTGGTTCACCATGGATGTTTATTGTGGGATCATCAACAAGGGGTTCAGGTATGGAAGGTAGTGGTTTAGATATAGATTTGGTTACTTCAGTGTTATCTCCACTCTTTCTATGTGCCTTGGCCTTTCTTCTGTTTCCCTTCTGCCATTCCTCTCTTTCTTCCACACTCTCACCAAATATACTCCCTAAAACCTCATCTAGGTTTGTAGTCTTGTCTTCACCCCTGACTTCAATCCCTTTTTCTTTTTCAACTAGACTTGACTTTAGCTGTTGTTCAAGCTTTGCTTGTGCTCTTTTGTCAGCCTTTAATTGCTTGGCTTCTTCCTTCTTGGCTATTGAGAATTTGGGATGTCCTTGCATCACACATATGCTCTTTCCCTCTCTAATGATAATAGCTCTATTTCTCCTTACAGCCTCATCCATGGTCTTTTTGAGATAAGCAATACTCCTGCCTAAAATCTTGTTCTCATCATCTTTTGGAGGAGGAAAGTCCACTTCTTTTAAAGGATTCTTTGTTGAGTTCTTATTGGATCTTTCATTAGGCTTGAGAATTATAGCTTGTAGTTCTTTGGAAGAAGCTTCTCCATCCTTATGACTTCCTACTGGCATGAGCTCCATGTTGATTGGTTCAATTTTTGTGCTGTATTTCACAGATGTTGATTTGTCTTGTGTAGAACCAAACAACAGTTGCAACCTTTCATCAATTCTCCTCCTTTGCTCTTTCACTTGAATTTCAGCTGCTGCTAGCTGAATCAAATCAATTCCATCAGGCTTGCCCTTGATTTGAATGATTAGAGAAGTAGTGATGGCAGGAACTAGCACTTTAGATATGTTGACTTTTGTAGATGGCTCTCCTTCCCCTTCCCTTTTACTCTCCCCCTTTTTGTTATCATCAAGGAGAGGGGTCAAGCCTTGTGCTTTTGCCAGCTTCATTAGGAGACTGGTTTGAGATTGTTGATTGTGAAGAATGGTGGCCACAGAATCTTCAATAGCTTGAACTCTGTCTTCTAACTTGGCCAACCGTTTTTCAGTAACAGATTCTTTCTTCAATCTCAACACCAAGTCCTGCAATGTACCATAGGGCATGACTGAATCCAATTTTTCTGAAGTATAGGTTTTCAAGTCAGCAATATCCTTCCTGAGATCATCCATACTCAGATTCTGCTTCACTTGCTGCAGCTTCATGAGATGCAGTGAGTCCAGGTGAGCTTGAAGGATAGCCTTGATACTTGCATGTGAAGTATTCTGAATGGCCTGTTGAATAGTGTTGATTTGTTTGACTAAAGAGACAATGAATTCCCCTGATCTATACTCCTTAGTCAAGGCCCATTCAGGTAGATTTGGAATTGAACTAGGGCCTTCATCTCCCCCTAAGTTCATGCTTCCATCAAAAGAAATAGAGTCATCATCATCAGAATTTGCTCCAAATTCCTCAGATGGCTCACCAGCTGTAGAAGGCATTTTGTTAATGGCAGCTTTATCCCTTTGAAGAGATTCTGTTGTGTGCACTAGATGTAGTGACCTTGCTGCCTCCTCATTGCCCTGAGCAGCCAACAGTTGATAGGCTGTCACAGGATGAGTAAAAGTGTCAGCATCCAAGGAAATGTTATCAATTACAGCTTTGTAATGTTGCTGAAATTGTCTTTCCTTTTCAGCATCATCCACAATCATTGACTCATTAGCAATGGCTGGTTCCACCCTTGTATCTACTGTACCTGCTTTTCTCTCTTTTTCTCTATGTTCTTGCATCAGGGGCTCCCCCTGGCTCACACATCTCACTCCCTCACCTTCACCTACTAAGGTGGTACTCCACTCACTTACTTTTGCCATGCTGGAAGAAATAGCATGCATTTTTGAGCTCTCAATCTCTCCTTTTGCCTGGGAGCAACCCAGCCTCTCACTCAAATTGTCACTCCCTTCCCTCAATCCTAAGAGTGATTGCACAGTATTCATGTCTTCTACACTTGGAATTAATTCAGTTATTTGTGTAGAGACTGTCAACGGATGTGGAATATCCGTTGAAGATGAAACTGATGTTATCAACGGATAACTGCTGTTAAGCTTATCCGTTGAAGAACAACCACTTGTCAACGGATGAGTGATATCCGTTGAAGAAGGAAAAGAAGTTGAAATTGAAAGTGATATAACTGTTGAATCTGTGTAGATTGATTTTAGATGTGGTGACACAGATCCTTCAATTATATCTGAAAGAATTTGCGGGTGATCCAACAAATCATCTAAGAGATGATGATCACCTGTATTTGAGTGGGGCTTCTCCCTGAGTTGTAAAGAGGGAGAATCAGGAATTGATGGGAATAACATATCCACATCCAGAGATGGTGATAAAGTGTTTGGTGATTGATGTGTGATTATTGTGAGAGAATGGGGCTGTGACTCCACATTTATTGGAGTCACATCAAACTGAGTTTGAGAAGGCATAGATACAGATGGATGTATCTGTGCAGTGTGTGCACCCTGTGTAGAAGATTGGGTTCTGGCCTTCTTTCTTCTAATAAAGGCTTTTGTTGGTGAGTGTTTGGCTTTAGTGTCCCTCCCTCTTTTGTTCTGTGTTCCTGGTTTGGAACTATTTTCAATAGTAACATCCTTTTGGGAGGATGCTACTAGGGATGTGCTAGATACCTTTTCAACCACCACAGCTTTTTGAGAAACTGTGGCTTGGCTAGCTTGGGAAGCACTCAACTTTCCTTCCTTATCCTGGGGGTTTCTTTGATGTTCACCCCTCCCCTCACCACTCACACCCTGTTCACTCACCTCAGGGTTAATAGTTGGTGTTACAACTGTTGTCTTTTGAGAAACAACAGAGGTGGATTTCTTTGTCTTGGATTTTGAAAGTTTAGTTTTGGTGACCTTGGTAGAAATCTGTTGGGGCATCACAGATTTCATGGCCACACTAGAAGATAAAGAAATAGAGAGGTTGGAAGAAGTAGGAGTTGTAGAAGCAATTACCTCACCTACCTGAGGTGCATTCATGATTGGTAAATATACCAATGGCACACTGCTGTTAAGATCCATTCTCTTCAAGTCTGCAAGAACTCTTTTCTCTTGTGCCCAGCACTTGAGTTTATTATTCTCATTGATTATGACTAAACCTTCAGCAACATGGTTAGCCAATAACATAAAGAATCTAGCATAATAGATGTTATTAGGTCTATTAGCTTTGTTACCCAATCTAGTACCTAATTCTAGCATCACATAGTTGCTAAAGTTAAAATACCTATCAGAAACAAGCATATAGAGCATATTAACCAGAGATGAAGTTATGGCATCAAAATTACTAATTTTCCCAGAGAAAACCTTTATAAAGGCATCCCCAAGGAAACTCCATTCTTTCCTAAGGCCTTTTCTTCTAATACTCCCTAAATTAGCAGAGTTAAGAGAATAACCTATGGAATCTAACATGCTGGATACATCACTATCAGTGTGTGGTGTCATGGCATTGTTCTCAGGCAATTTAAAACATGCTTGTAAATCATCACAGTTAATACAGTGAGTTTTACCTTTGAGAGTGAAGGAGATAGTCATATCCATGGAGTTGAACTCAGCAGTTGTCCAAATCTCCTCAACTACTTCACAGAAAATTGTTGGGGCTTCCAGCATTGCATAGCTAAGTTTACAGTTTTTGATGAAGTCCATCATTTTGTGATAGTCTGAGTGGGCTTCATTCTTTTCTACCAAAGCTATGAAATTGTTCTTTTCATAGATGAACCCAGATTGAGACATAATCTTCACGACTGGTGCCATTTTTGTGAGTAGAAATTGCAGAGAATAACTTGAAGTTTTTGCAGAGAGAAAATGGTAAATGCTTGAAATTTCAAGAAAGCGTAAAGTAAAAATGAACAATCAGAAGGACTTATATGCTTTCTCAATTTAATAAACAAAAATATAAAAGAAAGATTTATCAATAAATATGCGTTAGTGAATTTCAGCCGTTTAAGAATAAACTGTAAGTATTCTAAAAACTACCTTTAAAACCAATACATACAGATGTATGTATGAGTATCAACGGTTAAGAGAATAGAATCAACGGCTGTTAAACACCTGAATCGATTGATGTGACATTTCAACGGATAAGGCAAATTGTCATCCGTTGAAAGGTACTTCAGTTTTATCCGTTGACGGATAAAAATTCCAGAAATGTATTTGTCTTTCAACGGATAATGACTATCCGTTGATAGAGCAATTTTGACTTTCAACGGATAGGGAACATCCGTTGATGAAATAAACTATGTTAAAAGTCAAATTTGTTCTTAGCAACTAATATATTTCAGGCTTCAATTCAAATTGCAATAAAGACATGAATTTTAAGAGTAATTAAGCATACCTAGCTCACTTACCAATCTAGTGAATGTTGATTCATCAAGTGGCTTGGTAAATATGTCAGCAATTTGTTGTTCACTTGGAACAAAATGTAGTTCCACTGTACCATTCATGACATGCTCCCTAATGAAGTGGTACTTGATATCAATGTGCTTGGTCCTTGAGTGCTGCACAGGATTCTCTGTTATGGCTATGTCACTTGTGTTGTCACAAAAGATAGGAATTCTATCAACATGAAGTCCATAGTCAAGGAGTTGGTTCCTCATCCATAACACTTGAGAACAGCAACTTCCAGCAGCAATGTATTCAGCCTCAGCTGTAGAAGTAGAGACTGAATTTTGCTTTTTGCTAAACCATGATACAAGCTTGTTTCCCAGGAATTGGCAGGAGCCTGTTGTACTTTTCCTATCTATTTTGCAACCTGCATAGTCTGCATCTGAATAACCAATTAGATCAAAGCCAGATTCTCTAGGATACCAAATACCTAAATTTGGTGTACCCTTGAGATATGTGAAAATCCTTTTGATAGCAATTAAGTGAGACTCCCTAGGATCAGCTTGGAATCTAGCACATAGACATGTAGCAAACATTATATCTGGTCTGCTAGCAGTTAAATATAAAAGTGAACCAACCATGCCTCTATAACTTGTAATATCCACAGACCTTTCAGCCTTATTTAATTCAAGTTTGGTGGCAGTGGCCATGGGAGTTTTTGCAGATGAACATTCCATTAAGTCAAACTTCTTTAAAAGATCATAAATATATTTAGTTTGACTAATGAAAATTCCATCACTAACTTGTTTAACTTGTAAACCAAGAAAATAGGTTAGTTCTCCCATTAGGCTCATTTCATAATTACTTTGCATTAGCTTAGCAAACTTTTTGCAAAGTTTATCATCTACAGAGCCAAATATTATGTCATCTACATAAATTTGAACAAGTATACTAGAGCCATTAACATCCCTAAAGAAGAGAGTTTTATCAACAGTACCTCTAGTGAAGTGATTCTCCAAAAGAAATTTTGATAAGGTTTCATACCAGGCTCTAGGTGCTTGCTTCAGTCCATAGAGTGCTTTCAATAGATAATACACATAGTCTGGAAAATTTGGATCTTCAAATCCTGGAGGTTGACTTACATAGACTTCTTCTTCTAATTTCCCATTTAGAAATGCACTCTTGACATCCATTTGATAGACTTTGAAATTGGCATGGGCTGCATGGGCTAGAAATATTCTGATGGCTTCAAGTCTTGCAACAGGAGCATATGTTTCATCAAAATCTATTCCCTCTTGCTGAGAATAGCCTTTAGCAACCAGTCTGGCTTTATTCCTTATGATAATGCCATTTTCATCCATCTTGTTTCTGAATACCCACTTTGTGTCAATAGGACTCTTGTTCTTTGGTTTGGGTACCAGCTTCCATACTTGGTTTCTCTCAAATTGGTTCAGCTCTTCCTGCATAGCTAATATCCAATCTGGATCCAATAGAGCTTCTTCCACTTTCTTAGGTTCCTCCTGAGACAGAAAACTACTATACAGACATTCATCTTGAGTGGCTTTTCTTGTTTGCACTTTAGATGATGCATCACCAATGATCAGTTCAAAGGGATGATTCTTGGTCCATTTCCTTTGTGGTGGAAGATGTGCTCTAGATGAGATGGCCTCAGTATTGTCATGATGTGAGACAGAGTGTTGACTAGTTGAAACTCCCCCTGAGTTGTTGGTCCTTTGCAGGGGACTTGGAGTTCTATCAACTGATGATGTAAATCGATTATCCGTTGATGAACTATGATCAACGGATGCTTCATTTTGTACTTCAACGGATGATGCACTATGTCTTTCAACGGATACTGCATTATCCAAGGGCATGTTTTGAATCCCTTTTGAAGTGTCATCTCCATCAGTCTCCTCTTCACTATCATCACAATATATCTCAATGTTGTCAAATTTGAGTCTCTCATTATGTCCCTCATCTGTTAGTCCATCAATCTTTTTATCATCAAACACAACATGCACAGATTCCATAACAATGTTGGTTCTTAGATTGTAGACCCTATAAGATTTTCCAGCTGAGTAACCAACAAATATCCCTTCATCAGCCTTTGCATCAAACTTTCCTTTATGGTCAGATTGATTCCTCAGTATAAAGCATTTACATCCAAAGACATGAAGAAAGTTTAGAGTTGGTTTTCTTCTCTTGAACAACTGATAAGGAGTCATGCCTTTAGCTTGATTGATCAAAGAAATATTCTGAGTGAAGCAGGCACAATTAACAGCTTCAGCCCAGAAATATGTTGGTAACTTTGATTCTTCAAGCATTGTTCTGGCAGCTTCAATTAAAGATCTGTTCTTTCTTTCAACAACCCCATTTTGCTGAGGTGTTCTTGGAGCTGAGAACTCATGCATGATTCCATTTTCTTCACAGAACAGCCTTAATGTCAAATTCTTGAACTCAGTTCCATTGTCACTCCTGATATTTCTAACCTTCAAGTCAGGATGATTGTTGACTTGCCTGATGTGATTGATAATGATTTCACTTGCTTCATCCTTTGATCCAAGAAAATAGACCCATGAGAACTTTGAGAAATCATCTACAATCACTAAGCAATATCTTTTTCTTGCAATAGACAATACATTGACTGGTCCAAACAAATCCATATGTAGCAGCTGTAATGGTTCATCAATTGTTGTTTCAAGCTTCTTTTTGAATGATGCTTTCCTTTGTTTGCCTTTCTGACAAGCATCACACAAACCATCCCTTGAGAATTCAACTAGAGGGATTCCTCTAACTAAGTCCTTTTTGACTAGATCATTCATTGTCTTGAAATTCAAGTGAGATAGCTTCTTGTGCCATAGCCAACTTTCAACTGTGCTTGCTTTGCTGAAGAGACAAGTAATGGATTCTGCATCTGTAGAGTTGAAGTCAGCTATGTACACATTTCCTTTTCTAACTCCAGTTAGAACCACTTTGTTGTCTTTCTTACTAGTGACAACACAGGCTTCAGAATTGAAGGAAACTGTATTCCCTCTATCACATAGTTGACTGATGCTCAGTAAATTGTGCTTGAGACCATCAACTAATGCAACTTCATTAATGATGACATTCCTTGTTGAAATCAAGCCATATCCCATAGTAAACCCTTTGCTGTCATCTCCAAAGGTTATGCTAGGGCCAGCTCTCTCCTTGAACTCTGTGAGCAGGGAGAAATCTCCTGTCATGTGTCTTGAACAACCACTGTCCAAGTACCATAGATTTCTTCCATTTCCCTGCACACCATAAAATCAATCAATTTGATTTTGGTACCCAAGTTTCCTTGGGTCCATTCTTGTTAGCCTTTCTCCTAGACTTCATTCCTCCTGCATCTTTAGACTTAGGTAAGTTTGAGTCAACCTTGGTCTTAGATGTAGTTGGTTGAGGTGTAGGGTTAGTCACAGAATCATTTAGCACATTTGTAAAATTATTAGGCATTGATTGTGCAAACATGTCATTCCACATGGGCATATTGTATGGCATTTGAGGCATACTAAATGCAGCAAGATAAGGATTGTTAAAATATGGCATGTTTACAAAATGTGCATAAGGATTTTGTTGAGACATAACAGGCATAGCATGCAAAGGTGATGCAGACATATTAGGCATAGAAGAGGGTACAGTTATGGGAGTCTTCTTAATGGATTTACAATTAGCAGATAGATGATTAACACTACTACAATGCACACAGCTTTTTCTAGGAGCATACCTATCAGGTGTGTAATTGTTGTGTTTATTAACTCCTACCTTCCCATTTCTGTTGGATTTTCTTTTAGATTCCTTTTTATCCTCAACCATCTTGAGCCTATTATTTAACTGTTCTAAGGTCATGTGCCCTACATTCACCTTACTGACATCTTTGGATGTGCTTGCTTCTTCTTTGACAAAGTTCTTTGAAGTTGAACCAAACTTTTTGTTGAGTTTCTTTAGATTCTCTCTTTTAGAAACATCTGCCTGTTTTGATTGAGGAACCTTCAACGGATGCTCCTTTTCTTCCTTCAACGGATAACTTTCATCATCCGTTGATTCCACATCCGTTGACAGCCCATCAATTAATTCCAGTTTCTTTTTATTTTTATCCCAGGCAGTTTCACAGAATGATTCAATTCCTTGGACCTTAGCAATTTGAGCACTTACATCCCTAGATGTCTTCCAGGCTTTAATCACCTCTTGCTCTTTCTCTAATTGATTGGAAAGTATTTCTACTTTCTTAACAGATTCAGCTAGTTCATTTTCAACAGATATACAATGCAACTTTGTTTTCTCTAGGTCAATCATCTTATCTTCTAACAAAGCATTTCTATTACTTAAAAACAGATTGTTCTCTCTAATCCTACTATTTTCTTTAGCAAGAGATTTAAGAGACACACGCAAATGATACAATTCAGTAGACATGTCATTAAAAGCATCATTGCACTCTTCTTTAGTAAGCTGTGTTAAGTCAGTAGTGATTACCTGATTGCTTGATGAACTAACTTCATTTTCTTCAGAATCAGCCATGAGAGCAAGGTTGACATACTCCACATCTTCATCCTCTTCATCTCCATTAGCTGCCCAGTCCCTTTCTTGAGTAATGAAAGCCCTCTCCTTTTGCTTGAGTAGATCAAAATATTTCTTTTTGTAATCTACTTGTTCAAATTTCTTCTTTTCAGAAGTTGGCTTTCTGCACTCACTTGCAAAGTGTCCACTTATACCACAATTGAAACACTTGAACTTGGATTTGTCCACAGTGTTTTTGTGAGGTTTAGTGGCTCTAGTGTTTTTCTTGAATTTCATCTTTGCAAATCTTCTGGACAGAAATGCAAGATGCTCATCAATACCATCTGAGTCATCTTGGCTGGAGTTGTCTTCATTTTCAGCAACTTGCTCTTTCCCCTTGCTTGATTCCTGATTTCTTATACCATCTTTGGAGTTTGATGTAGATCTTGCAGTTTCTTGTCTGCATTTCCTCTCATCTTCAGCTACCAATGCAACTGAATTTCCTTTCTTTCTCCCCTTCTCCAATATCTCATCCTGTTCCAGCTCTAGTTCATAAGTCTTCAAGATTCCATACAATCTTTCAAGAGTGAAGTCCTTATAATCTTGAGAGTTTCTTAAGGAGACAGTCATGGGTTTCCATTCCTTTGGCAAGGATCTTAAAAATTTAAGATTTGAATCCTTCACCTGGTACACTCTTCCATACAGCTTCAGTCCATTCAACAGCTTTTGGAACCTATTGAATGTTTCATTTAAAGATTCATTTTCTTCAAAATGAAAGTATTCATACTGTTGAATGAGAAGCTGTATTTTGTTTTCTTTCACTTGTTCTGTACCTTCACACAGTAGTTGAACTGTGTCCCAAACCTCTTTGGCAGTTGTGCAATTTATCACATTATCAAACATATCCATGTTAAGACCATTAAACAAAATGTTCATAGCCTTCTTATCCTTGTGGACTTCTTCTGTGTCTTCCATTGTCCATTCTGCTCTAGGTTTTGGAATGGATTGACCAACAGCAACTGTGGCTGTAGCAACTGTTGCTACTTTGTGGGGAATGTGAGGACCATTCTCAATGCAGTTTACATAACCTTCATCTTGGGAGAGTAGATGAAGGTGCATTTTCACCTTCCAATGGTGATAACTGTCTTTGTCAAGAACTGGGATCTTTACTCCAATATCCTTCTTACTCATCTTTGTTAGATTCCAAGATCTTTAAACTCTTTGTATGTCAAGAGCCTGCTCTGATACCAATTGTTATTCCTAGTGGACTAACAATGAGATTTACAGAAGGGGGGTTGAATGTAAATCTCAAAACTTTTTCAAGTTTTGCGCAGTTTATGAAAGTTGTGTGTTCAAGAAGAACAAGTGTGTGAATTGCTTTAAGCTAATACAGACAGATATATATTCAAGCACAAATGTAAAGAACACAACAGACCTTAAAAACTTTTCTGGTGGATTTGTTGTTCCACCAGAGATGGTATTTTAGAAAATCTGTGATTAAACAATGTTGATCACAGCTGCATCCTAGTACAAACTAGATGAATTTTCTCTCAATATTTTTCTAAACAGCTCTGGAAAATCTCTCTTCTAATTACTAGCTTCTACTTGGTTTATATATTACCAAGTGTACAAGTGAAGAACAATATAAAATACAGTAATAAAATAAGATCTTCACTTGCTTCTTTTCCTGTTCACTCCAGTACTTTGTTGACTATTGCATCTTTGTACTAAAGAAGAACGGCTGCTTTTTCTGTTGTTCCTGAAATTCGGCTACCACATCTCAGTTGTCTCTATCAACCCATGTGCCTCTGTTTGAAGGTACAACTACCCCTTATCAACGGCTAATCATCAGAACATCCGTTGAAGCTTTCATCCGTTGATGTACTCATCCGTTGAAGGATGTTATCCGTTGAAGCTTTCATCCGTTGATGCACTCATCCGTTGAAGGATGTTATCCATTGATGACTTTATCCGTTGAAGCTTTAGAGACATCCGTTGAAGCTTAGCTTCTCATCCGTTGAAGGTCTTTAAGTCATCCGTTGATACCACTTCACTTATACAAAATTACAAGGCATGAAGTATTTACAATTGGCCTTCCTATCTGCATATCATCTAGCAGTCAACATGACTCATAGTTTCTCTCAACTTCCAAGAATTACATTTTAAATGCAGAGACTGAAACATACTACAACACTAGACTTATTTCTAAGTAAAGCTACACCATCAACGGATAGCCAAAGTGGTCTTATCCGTTGAGGCTACAGACACTAAATTTCTACTTAAGTATTTTGTTAAACATATCATCAAACTAATGCACATACACTCCTAACACTTATGTTATAATGAAAAATCTTCACATTCTAGGGTTATCAGACTTGGTGATGGACTTGAAAGAACATCAATTCAAGCTCTCAGAACAGCCGTTTATCAAATTGGTGATAGTAAAGATGAAGAACTGATGCAGGTCAAAGCACAGTTAGTTGAATTTCTGAGGAAAGCTGAAGACAAGCTGGTAAGAGATTTTGTTAAAAATCATTATGGATTCAGATTGATCCAGTGAAGTTGGTAAAGCTACAAGGACTGTAAGTTGTAGTTAATAGTCTTATTAAACTCTTATTGTATTTGAACTTAAATGTTTTTGACATCATCAAATCTATTAACTTGTATATTTTTGCACAATTTACAAGTTGGGGGAGATTGTTAGATATATTTGAGATGTCATGTCTAATATGTTTCATGTTTAATTTTCAGATCTTAACAAACAGGAAATATCAGTACTTACTGGAATCAGTACTTACTGGAAGTCAGAACTTAAGGATATCAGAACTTATATTATCAGAAGATAAATATCAGAAGATGGATATCAGAACTTAAGTACGGGAGGACTAAACAGTTAAGGAAGGAAGTTGATTTACAAGAAAGAAGATCGAGACTAATACAAAAGAAGATATGCATGGAAAGAGTTAGAGGACTTAAAGACTTGTATAAGATATCTGATTGATATATTTTAGGAGACAGTATTATATTCGATATCAATTAGAAGTTATCTTGTAACTGTGTACTATATAAACACAGACATAGGTTTACACTATATGTGTTATCATTATCGAGAAGATCATACATTATAACCTAGCAGCTCTCGTGATATTTGTTCATCACTGAGAGAGAACAGTTCCATTATAATAGAGTTTATTATATCAAATATATCTGTTTACTGTTACTTGTGTTCGAAAATGATTTGATTGTATTCTACACTGTATTCAACCCCCTTCTACAGTGTTGTGTGACCTAACAATGATCACTAAAACCTTCAAGTCCAGTAATCTTCTTATCATTAAAAGATACATTGATAGATTCCATGACTACCCTTGTTCTTAAATTGTAGACTCTGAAGGCTTTTGTGGAAAGTGGATGTTAGGTCACACACACTGTAGAAGGCGGTTGAATACAGTGTTTAGCACAATCAAATCGATTATAAGAACTCAAGTAACAGAAAACAAATTTTATTCAATACAATAAACTCTGTTACAATATGGAACTGTCCTCTCTCAGTGATGAACAAATTATCACGAGAGCTGCTAGAGTTACAAAGAATAATAACTTCGATAATCGTAACACTTTTAGTGTAAATTCTATGCATGTGTTTATATACTACACAGTTACAAGATAATCTTCTAATTGATATGGAATATAATTCTACTTTCTATAATATATCAACCAACTATCTTTTCTTCCAAGTATTCTATTCTTCATAGAATTCCTTCTTCATGCACAATTCTTTTTGTCTTAGTCTCGATCTTCTTTCATTTCAATCAGCCGCCTGCCTTATCTGAAAGTCATCTTAAGTCCTGATATTATCTCCTGATAAATATCTTCTGATAACTTAAGTTCTGATAACTTAAGTTCTGATATCTTAAGTTCTGTCTTCAGTATAAGTGCTGATTTCCAGTTAAGTATTGATTTTGTCCTGTTAGGTAAGATCTGAAAACTAAACACAAATCGTATTACACATGACATTATCAAATATATCTAGCAGTCTCCCCCAACTTGTAAATTAGCATAATATACAAGTTCAACAGATATTTGATGATGTCAAAAACATTAAGTACAAATGCATGAGAATTTGACTAGATAACTACAACTTACAGTCCTTTCAACTTTACCATCTTTAACTTCTGATAACAGCTTCAGTCTGTATATACTTCAGAATTTAAGCAGTTGTAGATCTTTGACTTGGCTTCAATTTCAATTTCTAATCTCTTTGATATCAGGAGTTGTCCTAAGATAGTGCTTCAACAAACATCTCTCAGCATATTCAAGTTCATTGACCATCCTCCTTTTAGCATTTATCAATTCAGCTGTATCTTCTCCAGTTTAAAAAATAGCTGCTCTGAGATCATTTATCTTAGCTTTTCTTATCTCCTGATCTAGTCTTATCAGATATGCCTTGTCAGACTCTAGATTGAATTCCACAGCCTTATAACCCAGAAAAGTAGTTATAATCTTAGCAGAGTTAGGTTTCATTTCGACAATATCACCCTTGTGATCTCTGTACTTGGGACAGTATGGGCTGTCAAACTTTACTGAATAAAGCTTCTTCTGTCTTTGAATTTGAGACTTCAAATATCCTGCAACACTGTCTATTAATCTGTCTTTCACTTGAAGTAGGAATAGAACATGTTCCAGTTCCTCAAAATACTTCAGTGGTATATCATTCTGCCTAATTTGGTATACCCTTCCATCTGTCATAAAATATAACAAGATATGCTCTTTCAAGAAGGTATGGTAAACCATTTGTACAGATTCAAGTCGATTCAATCTTTCAGGAGTTGCTCCAACACTTGGTTCACTTAAGGAAGTTGGATCATTGGTAGTGTTATGTACTCTTCTTTCATTAGAACTACCCAACCCAGATTTATCTCTTGCTTCCTTTCCCATAACAACTCTTGCTTCAAAACCACTTGTTACAGTCTTCAAAGGTTGAGCCTGTTTAGCTTTGGTGAATCCTGGTAGGAGTATATTTGAAGGTTTAACATGAGCAATGTCAGAGGTTTCCTTTTCCTTATTTTCTGATATCAAGCCAACTTGAGATATGTCAGAGGTTGCTTGCTTCACTGTCATATAAGAACTTACTAAATCTTGACTCTGAACAACATGAGCCATGTCAAAGGTTATTTAAAAAATCTTCTTATGCATCAGAGTAAGATTAGCATCTTCTTCATCATCAGTTACTTCTTCATCCATGACGGGCATATAAACCTTTACAGGTTCATCAACTTTTTCTTTGCCCTTGGACCTTGGATCAATTTCCATTTGTGATTTGGCCTTGGTTGCCTAAGAACTTGTTCTTTCCTTTATCACAATACCTTTAGGCTTCGGAAATTTCTTTTCAACAACAGAAGCTTTAGATTTTGTCTTGACACCTTCTTCTTTGAGTCTAGCTTCTTCTTCCTTTAGACTCTCAAAGTCGAATCCTGGATTTTTTTTAAGAAATAACTGTTCTGAAATTTCTTCATCAAGTTCCAGATGTTCACCAGAACTTATCATTTTACCAGTATCAGAACTTATTCTTCTCCCAGTATCAGAACTTGTAATTCTAGCTTTACTTGATAAAAATCCTTTGCCTTGACCTTGACCTCTACCCTTATTAGAGTTTCCCTGGTCATCATTTCCATCATCCTTTCCTTTCAGTGTCTGAATATATTTGCATTTGGACGTAATTACTTTCTCCCCCTTTTTGGCATCAGCAGGTAAAAGAAGAGAGACAAGCAATTCCACTGAGGATTGGATCTCATTGAGTTGATTTTGGTGAGAAGCTTGATTCTTCAGAATTTCTTCAATTTGAGTTTGTTGCTTCTCCTGAGTTTTCTCAATGTAGGCAATTCTGTCAAAGGCTGGCTTGAAAAATCTGTTCTTTTTAAGTTTCACATTCATATCTTCCTGGATTAGAGCTTCCTGAATTTTGTTCACCTTGTCATGAGTTATTGAGTGTTGACCTTGAAGGTGCCTTGTACTCAATGCAATAACTCTCAGCTATGCCTTGAAATCATCATTTATCAGCATTTCATCAGCTTTTGCAAGATGCTCAGTAAGAATCTTTTCAGAAGGAACAAAACTAACTGAGTTTCATTCTTTAGTCCACTCCTTTCCTCTAGGAGTTTCACTCCAAGGTACTGGTGCTTCCCCTGTAACAAACTTCTTGACTAAATCAGCTTTATAAACAGTTTGTTGAGGTGCATGTCCTGATGGACCAGTTGCATCAGCATCTAAATTGGCAGCCATTTCACAAGTAATTTCTTCATTAGCAGCATCAGAACTTGTAGATCCTACAGTATCAGCATCCTCTGGTAAGACAACCGTATGTGAGGCTATAGAGGCTTCAACATCATCCTCTAAATTCTTATCTGCAGCCAGGTTCTGGTTCTTCAGAATGTACTGGATCAAATATAGGTGACATAGGAGGTGTAGGTATTTTAGCTTGAGCAGTTTCTGGTTGTGCAGAAGGAAGTAATTCAATAACAACTGGTTCTGTTGAGATCAGAGATTCCTGATCCCCTTCCTTAGCTGCTTCCATTATATCTGAATCTGACTCAACTATGTCCCAATGAGCTCTCTGTTTCTTTACTTTCTTCAAAGGTGGAGACACTGTAGGAGTTTTATTATCAGAATTTAACTTTCTAAGCCTTTTGAGGGGCCTAGAACTCCCAGTTACAGTATCTTTCTGAGAAGAAACCTTCTCAGCTTCTAAAACAACAGGTTCTGATATGGGAACCTGTTCCTCAGTTATTTTCTCAAATCAACATAATTTAATCAAAACATTCATCACAAAATAAAATTAAAAGTCGATGAAGTAAAGATTAATAAATTGCAATTCAACATGTACAGTCACATAATTTGAGAAACAAAGAACAAATTTTGCAATTAAAGAAAATTTCATTGATATATCAGATGATTACATTCGATAAAATTTATCAATTACATGCAAAAATTACAAGATAGTCCTATTCTATG